>NC_066391.1:0-145922 GCF_013377495.2 Cygnus atratus | reverse complement strand
CCCCCTCCCCCAGCCATGAGGCCCCCCCCCCCCCCCATGAGACCCCCCAGGGGACACCCCACTCCCCCCCATGAGACCCCCCCGAAACTCCCCCCACTTGAGGCCCCCCCTGTAAGACTCCCCATGACATCCCCCATGAGACCCCCTCCCCGTGAGACCCCCCCCCACAAGACCCCCCCGAAACTCCACCTCCTTGAGACCCCCCCCTTGAGACCCCCCCATGACACCCCCCCACATGAGACCCCCCCAATGAGATCCCCCCGACCCCCCTCCACTTGAGACGCCCCCCAACCCCCCCCACTTGAGACCCCATGTGAGACTCTCCCGTGAGACCCCCTCCCCGAGAGACCCCCCCCAAAACTCCCCCCACTTGATACCCCCCCGATCCCCCCCCCACTTGAGACTCCCCATGAGGCCCCCCGAGGCCCCCCCACTTGAGACCCCCCCCCATTGAAACCCTCTCACTGAGACCCCCCCGTGAGACCCCCCCTTCCCATGACACCCCCCTGTAAACTCCCCGCCATGAGACCCCCTTCCTGTGAGACCCCCCCATAACCCCCCCTACTTGAGACCCCCCTATGAGACCCCCCCCATGAGACCCCCCTTCCTGTGAGAACCCCCCCATAACCCCCCCTACTTGAGACCCCCCCCGTGAGACCCCCCACAACATCCCCCCACACGAGATTGCCCCACACGAGACCCCCCCACTTGAGACCCCCCCCCCCACTTGAGACCTCCCCCCACTTGAGATCCCCCCCCGTGGCCCCCCCCCCAAGAAAAGCACGGAGCCGGCCCCATCACAGCTCCCATCTTTATAGGGACAGAGGTGGAACGGGGGGTCCCCAAGGTGGGGGGGGGGGGTCCCCGAGGTGGGGGGAGGGGGAGGTGTCTCCGTGGCATGTGGGGGGGGTCTCCGTGGGGAGAGTCCTTGGGGAGGGGGGGCATGGCCGTGGCCCCCCCTTAGCTGGTGCGGAGCTGGTAGTCTGCGGGAGGGGGAGCAGCGGTGAGGGAGGGTCCCCAAAGTGTGTGTGGGGGGATCCCCAAAGTGTGGGGGGGTCCCCAGGGCGGGGGGGTCCCGGGGGGGTCCCACTCACCCCCGCTCTGGGTGATGTAGCGCACCCAAGGCAGCGCCTGGTAGCCGCTCTTCTCGATGATCTTCATGTACCGCACCTGGTGGCACGGCGGTTGGGGATGCTGTGTGTCCCATCCCCCCCCCCCAAAAAAAAAGGGGACCCCGACACCCCCCCAAAACCCAGGACACCCCCACAGGCCATGTCCCCACTCCCCTGTCCCCAAAACATCGGGGTCACCTCCCTGGGGCCACCCCAACCCCACGGCCCCTCCGACGCGTCCCTCCCGCCCCGTCCCCGAATCCATCGGGGGGGGGGGGACCCCGAGGCCACCAAACCCCCCCCCCCCTCCAGCCCCGGTGGTCACCTGGATGCCCGAGACGGTGAAGTAGGGGATCTCGAAGCGGACGGCGATGGGCGGCCGCCCCTCGTCTTCCTCCTTCTCCACGCTGGGCAGCCCGAAGTGGGCGCGCATCAGGTGCTCCTTGCCCCCCTGCGCGGCACGGCACGGCTGGGGACGGCGCGGGGACACCCCCGTGGGGACGGCGGGCACCCCACTGCCGCCCCCATCCCCCCCCACCCCCGGCCGCGCCGGTGGCCTCACCGGGAAGGATTTGATGCTCCAGACGACGAGGTTCTTCTCAGGGAGGTACTTGGCCGAGCCCACGCTGGTCTTGAATTTGGGCGAGTCGGCGTCGCTGGGCACCGGCACCGCGATCTCCACGCCGTTGGCCACCGACTGCTTCTTGAACTGCGCCTTGGCCTTGGGGGGGGGGTGGAACGCGGCGACGGGGTCAACGGGCGGCCTCGGTCCCCTCCGGGGTGCCACCGGGGTGCCTCACCTTGACCATGATCTCGACGCGGCTGTGGGAGAACTTCTCGATGACCGACTCGATCCAGATGAGCGGCTTGGCGCGGGTGCCCAGGCGGTAGGACATGAGCTCGAAGTCGCCGTCGGGCGGCACGAAGGAGATGGTGCGGTCGCTGTCAAAGCGCGAGAGCCGCACGCACTGGTGGAACTTCACGTCCTCCAGCTCCACCGACTTGTTCTTGCCCCCTGCGGACGGGCGGCGCCGTGGGGGACGCGCACCGCGCCAGGGGACGGGGACGGCCCCCCCCCGACGTCCCCGCGCCCACCCCGGCGGCACTCACGTCCCGTCAGCTCGAAGAGGACGCGGTCGTTCAAGCCCAGGCGCAGCTCGGGCATCCCCGAGAGGAAAACCTTCAGCTTGATGGTGCCCACCACCTCGCTGAGCAGCACGCTGCCGTTGGCGCTCACCTGCGGGCACCGGACCCAGCACTGGCCCCGGTCCCACCACCACCGGTTTGGTCCCAGTCCCACCACCACCACCGTTATGGCCCCAGTCCCACCACCACTACCACCACCACCGGTTTGGCCCCAGTCCCACCACCACTAGTGTGGCCCCAGTCCCAACACCACCACCAGCTGGGTTCCAGTCCCACCACCACCACCATTTAGGCCCCAGTCCCACCACTACCACCACCAGTCCGACCCCAGTCCCACCACCACCACCATTTAGGCCCCAGTCCCACCACTACCACCACCAGTCCGACCCAGTCCCACCACCGCCACCATTTAGGCCCCAGTCCCACCACTACCACCACCAGTCCGACCCCAGTCCCACCACCACCACCATTTAGGCCCCAGTCCCACCACTACCACCACCAGTCCGACCCCAGTCCCACCACCACCACCATTTAGGCCCCAGTCCCACCACCACCACCAGTCCGACCCCAGTCCCACTACCACCACCAGTTTGACCCAGTCGCTCCCCCCCCCCACCAGTTTGACCCCAGTCCTCCCCCCGGCCCCACCAATTTGGCCCCAGTTCCCCCTCCACCATCTCCAGCCCCATCTCCAGCCCCAACCCCACCACCACGGGCCCCACTACCACCACCACCCCTCACCGGCGGGCACCCAGCAGCAGACCCCGCCGTGTTGGGACACCCCCCCCCCCCCCCATTTTTCGGTGCCCCCCGTTTTGTAGGCGCCCCCCCCCCCTCACCAGCAGGTTCATCGACTCGATCACGTCGATGAAGACCTCGTTCTTCTTGTACTTGATGCCTTCGGAGCGCCAGGACACGGCGTTGGTGACGGTGGTGGGCACGCGGGACTTGCCGGTGTCCAGCTTGTTGCCTTCCTGCGTGATGTACCTGAAGGATGGGGGTGATGGGGGGGGAGTCCTGCCCCCCCCGCAAAGCCCCCCGATCCCCCCGCCCCACTCACTCCTGGAGGATTTTGCTGTCGGTGGTCTGCGGGAAGCCGAAGTCCATCAGCTCGTCCAGCAGCTCGTAGACGATGACGAAGTTGTCCCGGATGCTCTCCTCCTCCAGCTCCTTGAAGTACTCCGAGAAGACCTGGGGACACACACACACACACACACGGGGGGGGGGGGGGCTCCCACCTTTGTCACCCCCCCAGGAGGGTCCAGCCGGGGTCACCGACCCCCCCCCAAAACCCCCTCCCCCGGCCTCACCTCCACCACCTTGTAGAGGAAGGAAAAGACCAAGGAGGCGTTGGCGTTCTTCCTGGTGGTGGCCACAACTGGGGAGGGGGTTAAGGAAAGGCGCCGGGGGGGGGTCCCGGGGGTGGGGTGGGGGGGCAGGAAGGATACGGTAGAGGTTGGCGTGCTTGATCCAGAGGAAATGAACCTGGCCGCGGGTCAGCAGCGGGGCCAAAGCCCCCTCCTCCTCCTTCTGCAGCAGCAGCCCCATGAAGTGCTCGATCTCCCCCATGCTCACGTCCCCCTTGTAGTTGCGGCTGATGAGGGGCTGAGGGGGAGGAGAGCGAGGGGGGGGGGTCAGCCGGGACCCCCCCCTTCCTTTGCACGCCCCTCGCCCACCCCAACCACCACCGCTTCTCCACGCGCTTGTCCCCAAGGATGGCGGTGACGGGGGGGGGGGGGACCCGCCGTGACCTTGGCTGACCTTGAGGCCGGGGCCCATGGGGTGTTGGGGTCCTGGGGGTGGGTGGGGAGTGGGGTGGGGGGTCCCAACCGAGGGGGGGGGGGGGGGTCTCACCTTCCCCTTGAGGTCCAGGATGAAGACGGCGGAGGCGGACATGGCCCTGGCTGCCGCTTCCTCCTTCCCCGTCACCTGCGCCAGGTGAGCGGCTGCGCCCATGGCCCGGTGGGGCCTTAAAGGGGACGGCTCCGGGGGGGGGGAGGACTCGGGGGGGGTGTCACGGCCCCCCAGCCCCATTTGTGGGGGGGCCCCAAGCTCGGCTTGGCCTTGTCCCGGGGGCTGTGGGTGGCTCCGTCCCTGTGTGGGGATGGGGGATGGGGAGGGGTGGGCAGCACGGATGGGGGGGCCCCACAATCTGGGGGGGTCATGGTTTAACTGGGGTGTGGGGGGGTGAGCAGCCCCCCAGCACCCAGGACCCCCATGTGTAGGGCTGGAGGGGCTGGCAGCCCCTTCCTAGCTGGGACCCCCCCGTCCTGGCCTGGGGGGTACATCTCTGCAGGCCCCCAACACCTGGGAACCCCCTTCCTGACCCTCAGGGGCTCCCCACAGCCCCCCCCCCCCCCACCGTGGACACCCACCCTGATCCAGGGGGGGCTCCCTGCAGCCCCCCAACACCCAGAACCCCCACCCTGACTGTGGAGGGCTCCCTGCAGCCCCCCAAAAACCGAGACCCCCACCCTGATCCTGGGGGGGCTTCCTGCAGCCCCCCAACACCCAGAATCCCTATCCTAACTAGGGGGGGGGCTCCCTGCAGCCCCCAACACCCAGCCCCCCCCCAGCTGTGTGTGGGGGCTCCCTGCAGCCCCCTCCCCCACCCTGGACCCCCTCCCCCCGATCCTGGGGGGGTTCCCTGCAGCCCCCCCCAATCCCCAGGACCCCCAACCCACCCTGGGGGGGGCTCCCCGCAGCCCCCCAACACCCGACCGTGCGCCCCCCCCCCCCAGCACCGAGCCCAACCGTGATGGGCAGAAGGGGGGGGGGAGCGATTGGGGGGCGGGGGTCAGGGGGCGGGGCTAAGAAGAGGGGGCGGGGCCACGGGCGGGGGGCGGGGCCACGGTAACGGCGCCCCCTCCCCTTCGGTTGCTCGGAGCCGCAGGCGCAACGCCCCGGGAGCGGCCGGAACGGCGGCAGCGGGGGGGGGGATTCGGAGCATCCCCGAGCCCCCGCCATGGGGGAGAGGAAGGACCCGGACGGCGCTTACGGTACCGGGGCGGCGAGGGGACCCCCGGAACCCTTGGGAACCCCGGGACCCCCCCCCCTCGGTTGTCTCCTTGGGGGGGGGTCCCCCCGGTTTCCCATCCGTTATGGGGGTCCCCTCCCCGGCAGCAGCCTGCCTGGGGGTCCCCGGGGTGGGCTGCTGGGGGGGGGGGGGGACGACCTGGGGGGGAGGACCACCAGGGTGGGGGCTCACCAGGTTTTGGGTGTCACCAAGTTTTGGGTGTCACCAAGTTTTGGGAGCACCGAATTTGGGGGAGGGGGGGGCACTGGGTTTTGTGACTGCCATGCGTGGGGGCTGCTGGGTTTGGGGAGCACTGAGGTTTTTTTTTTTGGGGGGGGGGGTACGGCTACCACCGAGTGTGGGGGCTGCTGGGTTTGGGGGCCACTGGATTTGGGGGCCACCAGGTTTGGGGGCCGCTGGATTTGGGGGCCACCAG
This sequence comes from Cygnus atratus, assembly GCF_013377495.2. Taxonomy (NCBI): domain Eukaryota; kingdom Metazoa; phylum Chordata; class Aves; order Anseriformes; family Anatidae; genus Cygnus; species Cygnus atratus. The sequence goes on along the minus strand of NC_066391.1, from coordinate 140,212 downwards.
GTTTGGGGACCACCAAGTTTGGGGACTGCTGGGTTTGGGGGGCACCAGCTTTGGGGAGCACTGAGTTTTTTTGGGGGGGTACAGTCACCACCGAGTGTGGGGGCCACCCCGTTTGGGGACCACCCTGTTTGGAGGTTTCTGGGTTTTGGGACCGCTGGTTTGGGGGCTGCTGGATTTGGGGACCACTGAGTTTGCAGACTGTGAAGTTTTGGGACCACCAAGTTTGGGGGTTGCCGGCTTTGAGGGGGGGGTCACTGGGTTTGGCGAGCACCGAGTTTGGGGGCTGCCGGTTTTGGGGCCCCCCAGCTTTGGGGACCACCGAGGTTTGGGGGGCGAATCGTGCGCGGTGAGACGGGGACGGTCTCAGGGTGGGGCACCGCTGCTGGCACCCCAAGTGCCACCAACCAGACCTGGGCGTGCCGACGCGGTGCCACCGTCCTCTGACACCAACCCAGGGGTCCCGGCGTCCCCACGGGTGGGGGGGGCACAGCGGGGTCACGCGTCCCGGCCCCTTCCGTGCCCCTCTTTTGTTCCCGCGACGCATCCGGGGGTGCTGAGCCCCGCTCCCTGACATCACCGGCAGCCTATGAGCCGCGGGGACATCGCGGCGCCACCGTCCCCAACCCTCTGCAGAGCCGCCCAGCGCCACGCTGATTTATTTATACCCCCTAAATATTTATTTGTCCCCTAAATATTTATTTATACCCCTAAATATAGCAAACCGCCGGGATGAAAAACAAAACCAAACCCGGCTGTGGTCACCGCGCCACCCCACCGGCGGATGGAGGGTGGTGCCCGCCGTGGGCGGTGGGCGCCGGGGCGAGGATGAGGAGGGGATGAAGCAGCTGCCAGGCGAGGATGAGGAGGGGATGAAGCAGCTGCGCCTTTAACGGCGTGTTTTGCACGGCCGGCTGCTCGCTGCTGCGGTTCCTGGCAGACCGGCACGCCCAGGGCTGAGCGCGCAGGGGCTCTTTTGGGGCGAGCAGCGAGGGGATGGGGGACCAGGAGGAGGAGAACTACTACGGGAAGCACGGTAAGGGTTGGGGGGGGCGTTGGGGTGGGGGGCGTGGGGCTCGCCCCCGACCCCGTGCGTGCCGGAGGACCCTCGGCGGCACCGCGGAGTGGGGTGCAGGAAGTTGCAGCGGCCGAGATAAGGCAGAGCGCGAGCCCGGCCCCGCTTTGGTTCGCGGTGCTTCCTGCCTGCGAGGCGGCCGGGAGGGTTCGTTAACACCGAGGCCTTCGTTAGCGCGGCGGTTAATGGCTAACGAGGGCGGCCGGGTGGATCCGCTGTTTATGGGGCGGTGGCGCCGAGGGCACGGAGGGCGCCGTGCAAGGGTCGAGCCCCCCGAGTGGATGTTTTGGGGTGCAGCGTCCCCAGAAAGGGCTGGGAGCTCCCTGGGATGTGGTGGGGTCGCTCTGTGGGGGCGCAGCTCCCTGGGTACCCCAAAACCGATGGGTGTGGGGCTGCTCCGGGCACCCCAAAACCAATGTGCATGGTGTGGGGCTGCTCCAAGCACCCCAGAAACGATGTGTGCGTTGCGGGGCTGCTCCAAGCACCCCAAAAACGATGTGTGCGTTGTAGGGCTGCTCTGGGCACCCAAAACTGATATGTGCGTGGTGTGAGGCTGTTCTGGGCACCCCGAAACTGATGCGTGCAGCACAGGGTTGCTCCAAGCACCCCAAAACCAATATGCGTGGTGCGGAGCTGCTCTGGGCACCCCAAAACCAATGTGCATGGTGTGGGGCTGCTCCAAGCTCCCCAGAACTGATGTGTGCAGCATGGGGCTGCTTCTAGCACCCCAAAACAGATGTGTTCCCTGTGTGGGGCTACTCCAGGCACCCCAAAAGTGCCTTGAATCAGATGTTTCCCTGATACCAGGCTGCTCTGAGTGCCCCCAAACTGGTGTGTCCTCTTATGGGGCTGCTCGCAGCCCCCCAAAGCTGACGCATCCCCTTGTGGGGCTGCTTCAAGCACCCCAAAACTGCTGTGTCCCAGCGTGGGGCTGCTCCAGGCACCCCAAAAGTGCCTTGAATCATACGTCTCCCCAGTAGCAGGCACTCCAGGCCCCCCCAGACTGATGTTTCCTGGTACGGGGCAGCTCCGGGCACCCCAAAATTGACTTGTCCTGGTACGGGGCTGCTCCCAGCACCCCAGAACTGCCTCGAAGCAGACGTGTCCCAGCTCCAGGCCGCTCCCACACTGAAACCGGCCTCACTGGCTGAATTCCCACCCTAAAAATAACGAGGGGCGAAGGAGCGCGGCTTAACCACTGGGCTGCCGGGCAGGAGCGGGGCGCAGGCTGCAGGAGCAGGGGAACGATTTTGGAGAGAGCTGTGGGGAAACTTGCTCTCCAAGGGGATAATTGTTTCCACGCCTGGAAAGCAGAGGCGCTGAAGGAGGGAAATGGCAGCTGGAGATTATTTTCCTCCTCCTCCTGGTTCTCCCAGGCCTTTTGTTTAAAAGCTGGGCCGGGGGTGGGGGGGGTGGTTTGGGAATCGGGGCTCCCCGGTCTGCACAGGGACGGCTCGTGCTTTGCTCACGTCCGTGTTGGGTTTTGGTGCATCGTTGTCACAAGGAGGGGAGAACAAACCTAAAGGGTGGGCTGGAACTTTTCCAGCAGCAATGGGAACGGGATGGGGGTGTCATTTGGCTGTTCCCTCCCCCCCCCCCCACCCCCGGCAGCCTGGTCTTGGTGGCAGCATCGCGTTCCCAAGGGCGCGGAGGTTTCGCTGCCTCCTTGGGGAGGCGGCAGGGAAGCGAAGGGAAAACTCCTCCTCCCCAGTGGTTTTTCCAACTGAGCCGGTTTGTTCTCCATCCCCGCAGGGACGCCGCAGAAATATGACCCGAAGTTCAAAGGTCCCATCTACGACAGGTAAGAGCAGCTCCCCCGCAACCCCCTGGTGGGGCCGGCGGCCGTGCTTACATCCCCGCTTCTCTTCCCGGCCGCAGGGGCTGCACCGATGTGGCCTGCTGCATCCTGCTGGTCCTCGCCATCGTGGGCTATGTCGTGGTGGGCATCGTGGGTACGTATGGTCCGGGGGGGGTCCGAGGGGCCGCGAGCTCCTTGGATAAAATAGAGGTGGGGATGGGGCCGGAGGTAACCAAACTGCCCCGTTTTGTCCCCACTGCCCAGCGTGGACGCACGGGGACCCGCGGAAGGTGATCTACCCCACGGACAGCCGCGGGCAGTTCTGCGGTCATCAGGGAACAGCCAACGAGTAGGTGCCCCCCGGTCCTCCCTGCTCGTGTGCTGCTCGCTGGCGTCGCGACATCCTCGGGGTGGCATTTTGAGCCGTTTTCTTTGCAGGGACAAGCCTTTTCTCTTCTACTTCGACATCGTGAAGTGTGCCAGCCCACTGGTGCTGCTGGAGTTTCAGTGCCCGACCACACAGGTACTTCTGGATGCTCTACCGGTGCAGCTCCCTGGTGCTGGGCTTCTTTAAAAAAGAGAAAAATGCCAAAAATGAAGGGTTTTGCGGCATTCCTGGTGCACTTTCCCACCTTCTCCTCTCCTTGTTCCTAGATCTGCGTGAGCAAATGTCCGGACCGGTACATGACCTACCTGGGTGCCTACAGCTCCCACGTGCCCACCGACCTGCAGTACTACCGGCAGTTCTGCGTGCCCGAATTCGGGGACCTGAGCAAGGTGCGTTGGGCTGCACCGAGCGGGGCTTTGTCCCATCTCAGCCCCAGAACTTCACCTCCCCCTTGCTGTCCCCATCCAGGCTCCCATCGAGGTGCTGAAGGACAAGGAGTGCCCAGCCATGCTCATCCCCAGCACCCCACGTATGTCTGGAGGTGGCTAACGAGCTGCCGTTAACTGATTAACAAACTGGGAACCTGCTCATTATGGCTGGGGAAGCGCTCGTACTCGCTTTGTTTGGGCTTTTTGGGATCCGAGCTGCCCGTTGGGGATTTTGGGGGAGGTTTGTGTGGGTTTGTGAGTGCTGCTGGGGGATTGTTTCAGCGGGATGCTGGACGGGAGCAGCACCATCCCTGGGGTTGCTGGTGGGCGAGCGCGTTTAGGGGTATCCCATGTTGGGGGGGGGGGGGGGCACATCTGCTGAGCCCCCTCTTTTGCAGTGGCTCGCCGCTGCCTCCCGGCCATCCAGGCCAAGAAGGGTGTCATCATGGTGGGGAACGAGACCACCTACGATGACGGGCGCGGGAGCCGCAGGAACGTCACCGAGCTGCTCGAGGGGGCCAGGTGGGTGCCGGCGGACACAGGAGCAGTGACAAGGCTGCTGCGTTATCGCTGCTTCGGGGGGAGCAAACCACGAGGTTTTGGTCTGCACCGCCGCAGGCAGAGCAGACACTGATGCTCTCCCCTGCCTTTTGCTTTTATTTTATTATTATTATTTTTTTGTGTGTTCCAGAAAAGCAAACGTGGTCCTGGAGATGAGGCAGCTGGCCATGAAGATCTTTGAGGACTACACGGTCTCCTGGTACTGGATCATAATGTGAGCAGAGGCTGGCGCCCGTGTGGCACCTGCTCCTGAGGGGCAAAGCTCAGGAGTTCCCCCACCGTTTTCTGCCTTTTCCTGATTTTTGCATAATTTCCATTCAAACCTGACAGCAGAAGGGTGGCAGTGGGTGTAGAGACTGAAGTAAAGTAGGTCCTGAAGGACTGAGCTGTCCCCTTCCCACACCACAGAGGTCCACAGGAGTGGGAAGTGGCACGGGGTTTTTTGGAGCATGTTGGAGCAACTTCGCCCCCACCCCAGTCACCCTCTGTCACGGAGAGTTTCCATTTCTAAGGCTGCCTTCTTCCTCCCGCAGAGGCCTGGTGATCGCAATGGTGGCCAGCTTGATCTTCATCGTCCTGCTCCGCTTCCTGGCCGGGATCATGGTCTGGGTGATGATCGTGCTGGTGATCCTGGTGCTGGGCTACGGTGAGCGATGTCCTCAGTGGTTGGGAGCCTTCTCCATGCTCTCCCTGTTTTCCTTTCCCTATCTTAAGCAGGGTTTGCATGCAGAACCCCCCCAGGCAGAGTCCTTGGACCCAAATATCGGCGGGGTTGGGCAGCACCTCACTCTATGCTGTTGAGTGCCAATACGACAATTTTCTGCTTTCCACCCCAGGAATCTTCCACTGTTACATGGAGTACGCCAATCTGAAGGGGGAAGCTGGTTCTGATGTCTCCCTGACGGACCTTGGGTTTCAGACGGACCTGCGCGTCTACCTCCACCTGCGGCAGACGTGGCTGGCGTTCAGTGAGTCCCTGTCCTCCTGCGGACATGGAGAACGTGCTCGGGAGGGGAGAGCACAGAGACTTCGGGGCCTTCTTGGCCTCTTGGTGGCCCTCTCCAAAAAGCTGGGCTACGGAGGGTGGCTGTGCTCAATGCCACAGGATGGAGCATGTGAAGGCCGTGCTGGATGTCCCTCAGGGAGCGCTGGGCACCACGGTGGATTGGGAAGGCGAGGGTGGACGGTGCCCATGCGCTGACGGGGCTCCCCTTCTCCCTTCCAGTGATCATCCTGTGCGTGGTGGAGGTGGTCATCATCCTGCTGCTCATCTTCCTCCGCAAGAGGATCCTCATCGCCATCGCGCTCATCAAGGAGGCCAGCAGGTACGGGCCACCGTGTCCCCGGGTGGAGGTGGCTGTGGTCACCCGTTGCGAAGGGAGGGGACAACGAGGTGTCCCCGTCTTCATGAGGACTTCCATGGGTTCTAACCGCCTTCCCCCGTCCTCGGCAGGGCTGTTGGCCACATCATGATGTCGCTGCTGTTTCCGCTGTGCACCTTCTTCCTGCTGTGCCTCTGCATCGCCTACTGGGCCAGCACGGCCGTGTATCCTTTCTCCTTCCTTTTCCTGCGCGTTGGCTCCAGGGGAAGGAAGCCGTGGAGACACTGAAAGTCTTCCAGGGTGCTGAACTCATTCCAGAGTCAGGGATGCATCCGCTTGCAAAGCCGCCAGCTGCGGCCTCTGGGTTAAAAGAAACAAAACCCATCGTAGGGAAGCAGAAGATTGGCAAGAGTAAAGCTGCGCTGGGCGTGCTGAGGATCCAGGCTTGTGTTTTTGTGAAGTTGTGTCTCCTTAACTGCCGTGCTGCAGCTTCCTCTCCACCTCCAACGAGGCGGTCTATAAGGTGTTCAACGAGTCAGCGTGCCAGTTTTCTGGGCAGACCTGCAGCCCAGAGGTGAGGATGTCAAGAAATTCATTCCAATGCTATGCTTTACCCGTGAAAGAAAAGATTGTTTCTTACACAAAAAATACTTCGGTGGTCATTCAAGCCTGTAGGCTCTTACAAGCGAAATTCCACTTCTGAACTCATTTGCATCGTGCTGTTATTTTTCTTTAAGCTGTTTTATGTGCAAAGCTTGCTTTTTGATCTGAGCAAATGTGCGAAACGTTGAGCAGGATCAAGTCTTCTGAAAGCCAGCGTGGCTTTGGGTTGACCACGAGATGTTGTCGATCCGCCTCATGGTGCCTAAAATTCTTCTGTCCCCCCCCAGAAATTCAACACGTCCAACGTCACCAAGCTGTGCCCCGACGCCCAGTGCCTCTTCGCGTTCTATGGGGGAGAGACGGCATACCACAAGTACCTCATCATCCTTCAGTTCTTCAACGTCTTCATGTTCTTCTGGCTCGCCAACTTTGTGATCGCGCTGGGGCAGGTGACGCTGGCAGGCGCCTTCGCCTCGTACTACTGGGCCTTCAAGAAACCTGATGACATGCCTGCCTTCCCCCTCTTCTCCGCCTTCGGCCGCGCACTCCGGTACGTCCCTTGAGGAGCACCGCGAGCTTCTCGGGGTTTTCCATGTCTAACTGGAGCGGTTTTCCCAGGTACCACACTGGCTCACTTGCCTTCGGGTCGCTGATCCTTGCCATCGTCCAAGTCATCAGGGTCATTCTGGAGTACCTGGACCACAGGCTGAAAGGTACCAAAATGGGGCTGGGAAATGAGTAGGTGGGCACGGCTGGTGTCTCTGCGGTACCAGAGCCCCAGGGGGACGTCTCCCTCCTTGGAGATGCTCCCTTGAGGTGCTCCAGATGTCTGGAGGTGGTCGTGGGCACCCTGCTCGAGCAGGGGTTGGACCAGATGGACCCAGAGGCTGGGACAGGGACGTGGGCACCTTGAGGCTTGCAGAGGGCCTCTGGGTTCAGCTGCTCATCCTCCTGTCCCATGGTGTTCCTCCAGCTGCAGATAACAAGTTTGCCAAGTTCCTCTTGAGCTGCCTGAAGTGCTGCTTCTGGTGCCTGGAAAAATTTATCAAGTTCCTCAACAGAAACGCCTACATCATGGTAAGGGTCTGCCAGCGTTGGGCACCCAAGGGGTCATGGCTATGGGGGGTATCGGCATACGCGGGGCTGTCTTTGGGAGGCTGTTGAGACCTGTGCCTCTCAATTTCATGGGAAAACGAAGCTTTTCAGCATTTTCTAGCTGTTTTGCTGGAAAGCCTCAACGTTCACTGTGTTGCCTTGTCTTGGGCACGAACCTTTTCAGAGACACCGGGGTGGGGGGGGATTTGGCTTTTGGCCCAATTCGGGTGCTGATGCTTGACCTGCCGGTGGAGGAAAAAGTGCTTCCAGGTTTGGGATTCCTCCAGCCAGCTGAGAATTTTACTCAAGAGATGGGATGAATCGTGGCCTCTTCTCTGGGCTGAATCCTGCACAATGCTGTTCCTCACCTCTCTGCTTCCGTTTCTGTGACCCTTCCTAGATTGCTGTTTATGGCACCAACTTCTGCACCTCCGCCAGGAACGCCTTCTTCCTGCTGATGAGGAACATCATTAGGTGAGGTCCTGCTCGAAAGCCTGGCCTTAGGGCGAGTTCCTGGTGTCCAAGCCCCTCCTGCTGTCAAAAAGGCAGCCAAATGTCCGCTGGGAGCAAGCGCTCACATCTCTCTCATTCCCAGGGTGGCCGTCTTAGATAAAGTCACCGATTTCCTCTTCTTCCTCGGAAAACTCCTCATCGTGGGCAGTGTTGGTAAGTATTGGCCAATAAGCTTCTCCTTGGGGCATTTGCTGCACCCTGAGCCTTCCCAAACCCTGTTTTTTGGTAACGGGAGCCTTCCCCAAACCCCCTCGTTCTGCCCAGGGTCCTGCAGCCATTTATGTGATTTTTGTTTTCCAGGAATCCTCGCTTTCTTTTTCTTCACCCAGCGCATCAAGCTGGTCCAAGACACAGCGCCGTCCCTGAATTACTACTGGGTTCCTATTCTGGTGAGCTGCTTTCTGCTCTGCTGGGGAATTTAGATGTGACCAAAAGAAATCCTTAGCAAGAATGCCTTAAAAATGCTGCTCTGCTGGCTGTCTCTGCAGAGCTGCTTTGTGAAGGCTTATTTTCCATCCCCACTGAAATGAGCCTTTGTTTCGGCTGCTGGCTAGGAGGCGTCTTGCCATCCAGGCTGGCTCTGTCCACCCTTGCTGCAGACGCCTTTTGTTCCCTGTTCCTTTCTGTTCCCCCTCTCCCCAGGGAATTTGGGATTCTCTCCTCCTTGCCAGGTTCCACCTAACCACAGTGTTTCTCTTTCAGACGGTGATTGTGGGCTCCTACCTCATTGCCCACGGGTTCTTCAGCGTCTATGGCATGTGCGTGGACACCCTCTTCCTCTGCTTCTGTAAGTGTCCTCCTCCCGCTGGGCAGCAGAACCTCCCTCCGCCCCAGAGCCATCTGGATCCCAGGGTTTGCTCCCCTGGCCTCTCCGTAGGGTTTTCTCCCACTCTTTCCTTCCCTACCTTCCACCTGCCTTCCTACCAGCCTCTACTCTCCCCTCTACCTGGAAGCCCACAGCCTGTCTCTGGGTCTCTCTGTTTCGGTGCTTTGGTTTTGGGGGAACCTAACTGCTACTAACTTCAATTTTCCTTTTTTTTCCTTTTTGTTTTGTTTCCTTCCCTTCCTCATGTCTCTCCTCGCTCTTCTCCTCCTCTCACCTCTGCTCTGCCTTTCCCTGGCCTCTCCCACTGTTTTGTTCCCCTCTCCCCATCCCGGCTGCTTCTTCCTGGGGTTGTGAAAAGGTGAAGATCTGGAGAGGAACGATGGATCTCCCGAGAGGCCTTACTACATGTCCCCCGAGCTGAGTGCCATCCTGCTGAAGGGGACCCTAGAGCCTTCCAAAAGCACCGATAGCCAAGGCTAGGGCTGGCCCCAGGGTGGCTGCGTGGCCCCAGCAGCCTTCTCCTGCGGCCGCGGTTGGTGCAGAGCTCCCAGCTGGATGTCCTCCAGGTCATCCCGGCCGGAGGGGTGCTGGCTTCTCCCTGCTGTACCAACCCCATCTCCCCGCCCAATAATGAATACTCTTGTATGGAAGGAACAAATCTGGAGTTAATCTGGGCTCCTGCAGAGCTGGGCACATGTGGCCAGGAGCTGTTGAGCCATGCGTGCCCGGTGCTGGTGTGCGGCCAGGTTCGCTCCTGGGGTGGTGGAAAACCGGTGCCCCCGCTCCTCGCCCTGTGCCAAGCGGGTCAGCGCACCCGAGGAACCCCGTGCATGGTGGCGGACGTTTCGCTTTCAGTTCCTGCAGAGTGTTGGGTGTGAAGCAGAGCACGCCCTTCTCATGGGTGAACCCCCCCCCCCGCTGTTGTTGTAAGGAGGTTAAAAGGAGCAGCTGGCGGTGGTTGCAAACTGCCGAGGCTTTTACTCACAGCCTCCTGCGTTTAACAAAGATTTTGGGTCCTCCTGCTGGTGGAGCAGAGGTTGAGCCCCTACGTGGAGGCTTGCCCGGTGCTGTACGAGCTCTGCTTGCTCCAGAGCTGCTTTGGTCGGTGGTTTGGCTGATCTGTGGGTGGAGGAGCTGCTGGACCACGATGGCTTCGTGACGGCTGGGTCCTCTCCTTGTTTTCTCTTGATGCCCCAAGGGTGAGCAAGGCTTAAGGAACGCCATCCTTGGCGACTCACCCTGCACGCCATCCCACAGCTCGTGGTACAAACCCCGAGCAGACGGAGCGCCACCTCCAGCAGGACAAAGGCGCAGTGTTGATGCTTGGATTCCCATCCCGGCGTCGTCCCTTACAAAACGTCCCAGAGCTCTCTTTGCTCAGCTCTGACGCTGGTGCTTTGTGGTTTGTTTTTTCTGTTGTTGTGGTTGTGACTTTCTCGCTGGAGCAGCTGTTTGGCGCCGAGGCCAACCGGTGCGTTCAGTGCTGGGAATGCACCTAATTACTGCGTGCACGTCGCGTGTTGGCGAGGGCATTGTGTGCTGGGCGAGCAATGCTGAGCAAAATCCCTTTGTACTCGTCGCTGGAGCAATTCGGGACGCAGAAGGAGCAAAAATCACTTTGTGCTTGTGGCCCAAGCAATTCAGGACACGGGAGGAGCAGGGAGGGAGGTGGAGGCAGCACTCCGGGGTGACCTCTCCTCACAGCTCCTTCCTGCAGCACTATTTAAACTTTCCCAAGGGAAAAAAAAATAATAATTACGAAACCTTTACTTTCTTCCAAGTAACAATCAGGAAGTTTTCAGAGCACAGCACTCCCTTTAAAACAAGGAGCGGCTGTGACGGTTCGCACGCCGGGAGCCTTTAGGTGCAGCAGAGGGAAAATCCCCTCTCCCCACGATGAGCTGAAAGACCTTTATTTCCACGGGAGCGCCCCAAAGGAATATTTCTTAGCCGGGTGGCACAGTGCTCCTCTGCCATCTCGCTGCCTTTAAGCTCCGTGCCCTGGCCGTGCCAACCCCTGTCTGTGGCCCCCGCTGCTGCGCGGGGGGGTTTCTCGTTGCAGTGGAAGACCTGGAGCGAAACGACGGCTCGGCCGAGAAGCCGTACTTCATGTCTCCCGACCTGAAGAAGCTGCTGAAGAAGACGAACAAGGGCCAGCCGGAGGCGTAGAGCCCGCCGCATCCTCCCCGCTCCTCCGTTTTTTCCCTTCCCGCGCCGGGAGCAAGGTTGCGGGGTTGCACCCGGCGCTCAGCACTGCTTGTCCCAGGAGAAAATGCTGTCTCGATGCACCCAAACCACCAGTGAGGCTCTGCGCAGAGCAGCGGGGAAGGGCTCATTTCAGAGAGGACTGTGTGATTGTTAACGATCTGGCGTTAATTGCCAGGGCGGTATAACTCAGCACGGCTCAGCCCCTGCCCATCCCACGTTGGGATGTTTCTGGCCAGAACCTGCTGGCGCTGATAAAAGCAGCGTGGGACCGGCTCTGGCACGAGCACAAGGCAAAGTCCGGTCTTCAGGGGCATTGAGCCAACAGCAAAGTGAATTTTAAAGTAAATGAGAAATCCGACAATGCCGTCATGTTCAGGGCAGCCGTGCTCGGCTGCCTCGTAGCGCCTGGACAAACCCAGGCGTTGCAGTGACCGCCGAGCCAAGCAGCTGCCCTGGTGGTGGCTTTAGGCAGCTCTCTGGCTTGCTGCTGATTTGCAGCCCCCCCCCCCAAAATATTTGGGTGAAACTGGTTCCCACCTGGAGAGCCAGAACGTGCAGAAACAGCCTTGCTTCTCTTGCTGTCTTTCGAAGACTCTTTAGGGTTCTGCTTTGGGGTTTTTGGTGGGTGCAGATTAGAGAAGTAATCACTTTATGAATAAGCTCGTTATTGCTCTTATAACCATGTGCGAAGGTGGAAGGAAATCCCGGGTTGAAGGTGCCCAGCTATCCGAGGGGGCCATGAACTGGGACAGATGGGCGTACTCTGTGCAGTTATTTCATCGTGCTGAAAGGGCTGACAGCTTCCACCCCATCCTCTGAACAAATCCTGCGTTACGTTTTCCAAAATGTGGCAGCAAAGTGTCCCTAACACGTCAACAAAATTAGCTAGTGGTGCTTTGCCTGTGTGATGATCTAGGAAGACCCCCCCACCTGTCGGCATGGTAAAGTAGTGTGTGTATGTGTATATATATACATATATATCTATTTTTTTTTTTAGGTTTACATTAGGTAATTTTAAGCAAACCAAATGCCAAACAGGTTGCCTTATGTCCTGAGACGCCACGGGGCTTTCTGGACTTTTAGCTAGCTGCTTTTTCTAATAGGAAGGTGCAGACCTCTAGCAGCTTCCATCAGAAAAACAAGGGAGATTTTTGAGAAATAGATTGAAGGAGGTTAAATATCGCTGCCTCAGAGCATTAAAACGTAAATAAAATACCGAAGCTTCCTTTGAGCAGATCACGGGAGCTACACAGCCCTGCTGTTGTGAACGGGGAACTGCAGGAGCCACGTGTGCCAATTTCAAGGAGGCTTTGCCCAGGTGTAGTCACCTCCAAGGATTTTACCTGATTGCGCTTTATTCTGCTTTAAAATAAATTCGCTGAGGTGTGAAATGGAGAACTTAAGCAGCTCCCGAAGCACAGGGTGGGCAGCAGGAGGTTTGTGGGGCTGCAGGCACCTCCTTCTCTTAAAAATTGCAAAACTTCTTTATTACAAGGGTTTAAATTTGGTTAGCCACGTGTAACTGTAACTCGAGCTCAAAGGTATATTCTGCTTCTTTTATACGTATTTCTCAGTAATCTTTAGATCCCTGTAGTATTTTTGTAAGATACAAGAGACGTTTTCTATTTGCACTATTAACTGCTTTGGGGGGGTTCTATATTTTGGTTTTAGCCGTTTCCCGGTGGTTTCAGTTCTCCAGCCGTTGCTGTGATCCCTTCCAGTACTGCTTTAGGGACAGGTGTTGAAACAGTCATGTGCTGAGGTGATGCTAACTCGGGGGCAAAGCTTTAAAAAAAAAATAAAATAAGGCATTAAAGAGGAGAATCGTCCTCTCAGTTCAGGATAGGCGGTCAGTAGGTAAGTGGGAGCAATCATAGGAATGTATTAATTTTACAGCTGCAGTAGCAGCCATGAGAAAATACTTTCTGGGGCATGATTCTAGTCCTGAATTATTATTTTTTTTTTCCCCTTTCCTCTGGCATCCTTGCATATGTTTTGAGTTGTGTTTTTCCATTTTTTTTTTTTTTTTTTTTCCTGTTTGAAGTTTATGTATAGAGGGCAAATTCACTGCTTGCTCCTAGACATCAGCTGTTAACTTTTCATGCTTTGGTTGTGGAAATGCTGTCCAAGGTAACAGGACCATCAGTAACCGACATTTATGTGCATCAACATACACCACAGATTGTTAGGTCTGAAAATACGAAGGTTGAAAAAGGACTGTTAATATAGCAAAAGGTGCTCTTCGTTTGGGACATGGGGCTGGCTCTGCTGTGTTGTGTAAACTTGGGATTCAAGGGGCAGAATTAGGGGATCCTATTTATTTCCTGCTGAGGAAATGGTATTCACGCCACAGCAGGGTTTTAGCATCCAGAAAGGCTTCACTCGATGACTTCCACTGTTTCTTTCTGCAAGCGCGGGCTGATGCCTGCACCTGGGAGTACACCTCCTATGCCTAAGCCATGTATTTAAAAATATCTTTCATCTTTAGGAATAATTGCGCTCTTTTCTGTCTTGCGAGATGCTCCTTTTGCCCCTGTGATCCACGCATGCTCCTTGTTACTCCCCGAATCATCCCAGGGCCCTGCTTAAAAGCTGCAGGGCTGATGTTCTACACCCCCCTTCCTTTTAAATGTGTTTCTCCGAGGCATTAAGTACAGCTGCTGTGCACCGGGGCCCCTATGCAAGCACACACCTCCAGCTGGAACGTACGCGCGTGTTTCCGATGTCACATGCGGCGGTTGTGTTGATGTCAGCATTCCAACCAGAAATAAAGTGCCTATTTGGACCTCACTTCCACCACACGGCTCATTTGGGGCTCTGACGTGATGGCAAAAGCTTTGTCGTGTTCTCTGCAGCGACTCAGAGAGGGGTTGAGGGTGGAAGGGACCTCTGGGGACCCCCGCGTCCAACCCCTTGTTCAGTCAGGCCTCTGCTCAGAAATGGTACAATCGGTACATTCGCCTCACTCAAATTCTGTCAAACTTCCAGCTTTTCAAAGAGGCAAAGCCTGGACCTTTTTCTGGAAAGAGGTCTGGCAAAACCCAAGTGATGGGAAAGCAGGAAACATGCCCAACCTCGCTGAAGCTGGGAACTGTGTCGGTGGGGATGCTCCCGCTGGACCAAGTCGTTAACACCAAGCACCAGCTTCACTCGAGTGCCTCGGAGAGGTTGTGCAGGGCACGGGGCCCTGAACTGATCAGGCAGGCCGCAAAAAAGCGGTTTTGGGTGTGAGTGATCACGCTGTGTGATCTACCAGGCATGTTTACCCCGTGAACAGGCAGCAGTCTCCTGAGCATTAGCTCCTCTCCAGCACAGATCGCTTGAAAAGCAGATGAAAAAAGGCACCAGTTCGCAGCACTCTGCCTGCCTTCTGCCCCATGCTATGGAACAGCTGGAGAAAACACAGAGCGTGACTGTGTGGGTAAAAGAAACTGCTGGCTTTCACCCCAAAAATGGTAAAAAAAAAAAAAATAATAATAATAATAAAAAGGGTAAAGCTTGCTCAAGCACACTCAACTTTCTGCTTCCTATTTTCAGAGTCTGGGGCTTGATTTTTTTTTTTTTTTTTGACTGTTACAAGCTATTGCCCAAGAATCCTGTAACCACATGTGCTGGGTCTGGCTGGGATGGAGTTAACTTTCCCTGCAGCAGCCCATGCAGTGCTGTGCTCCACACGTGTAGCTAGAACAGCACTGGTATCACACCAGCGTTGTGCTCATTGCTGCACAATACTGGCACAGCATCAGGACTCCCTCCAAGCCCCCAAGAGCCAGCAGGCTGGGGGTGGGCAAGTGATGGGCAGGGGACATCACCAGGGCAGCTGAACTAAGCCCACCAAAGGGATAAAAGGTGGGAAAGGGGAAGGGGGGGGGGGGTAGCTGTCCTTCTTAAAACGTCCGTCCTACTCCCGAACAGCGTCTACGTGTATTGACGCCCTGCTTCAGGGACGGGGCTAAGCACCACTTGTTAGCGGTAAGTAGAGAGTAATTTCTTTCCTCTCTGTGCTTCCACATGGCCTCTGCTTGTTTTTTTTTCTTTATTCCCTCCAACCGCCGACACTTCACATTTTCCTTTAGTTAATTACTTTTTTCTTAATAATATTTGTGGCTAATATTTATTTTCCATTTAATTAAATTATCATTTTCTCAACCCATGAACTTTCCTCTTTTCTTTTCTTCTCCTTCTCTTCTGAGGAGAGGGAGTGAGAGAGCAATTGTGGTGGAGCTCAGCTGCCTAGCAAAGTAAAAACAAAATATAGAGTTAGGGTTGGGGTTGTTAGTGTTTGGAGAGAGAGAAAGAGCAGAGTCCTGTTGCGTGTGGGGTTGCATAAGGGCTCCCCAAGGGAGTTCAGGTGTACCCAAAGGCTTCCGTTGGGAGCACTTTGTCCATGGGCTGCAGGGGAATCTCCGCTCTGGCACCTCGAGCACCTTGTCTCCCTCCTTCTTCACTCACCGTGCTGGCTACAGGGCTCTTCTCTCACTGTTTCTCGCTCGCTCATCTCGCGACTGATGCATAGTGGTTTTTGTTGTTGTTGTTTTTTTGTTTTCCGCTCTTAGATACGCTGTCACACAGGCACCAGCAGCATCACTCACTGGTCCAGCTTTGGCCAGTGGTTGCTTTTGGAGCCAGCTGGAACTGGCCTTATCTGACACGGGGCATCTCCTGGTCCCCTCTCACCGAGGCCATTCCTACAGCACTGCCGCTACCACTGTTTATTTTCATTACCTCACCAACCAAGGGATCCCCCAGGCAGCACCTGCGCAGAGGTACACAAGTGGGGAGGCACACACCGCTGAGCTCGGCCCGTACCACAGATTCACTGACCCTGCTCTTTGCGCCTGTTTATCAAGGATTCATGCAGGTGGAGTTCACCACCGTGCTTTGATCTTTGCTGTACTCCCCATCAAGACAGGGAGAGAGAGACCTCCTCCTCGACCGTATTCCACTGAGAGAGGGAGTTGGGAGAATCTTATCAGGTAGAGATAGAGTGCTGATGGCATTAAACTAGGATGCCACTTAGTGTCTTTGCTAACTATGGCGCGTTGTGCAAATTAACTAAAGCAAGAAGCCTTGGGCCCCTTACCACGGTCAGTCTCCTAATAAGAGCGTGAGCCTGTCTTAAGAAACTGGTAGAAACTGGTCCTGCAGATGGACAAGAGCCAAGGAGCAACTGAGTCTGCGCAAAGACAAGAGGTCAACTAGCGGTGACGAGGAAGAGTCATCAATCCTCATCCCCACGACCCCCGACGACCACCACCAGGAGGCACTGCGCAAGCGCAGATGGGCGGAGTTTACGGAAATGACTCCTTGGAACTAATTTTAATAGGAAGCAGGGACGGGTTATGAATATGTATAGGCGCTCTGTGAAACTTCATGCACATGTAACTCTTTGCTGCATATAACCAAGGCAAGTCACCGCATCAGGTGCGCACGACTTTGGCGGGACTGCCCCCCATGCCGCCCAGCATTGAATAAACATACCTACTTTACAATCTCATTGATTGTGGAGTCCATTTTCCGCAAGTCACCCCTCCTAACCCATTCCCCACCACACCACCTAAAACCCTTACAGCTGCCCACCACGGCAGAGGCTGGAATGCTCAGCACACCATGCAAAGAATATCATGGCACTGCACATGTTGTTGGAGTTTTAATTGAATGCAGGCGTTTGTAGGTTTCTGCCTCTCCCTGGTTTAGGAGGGCCAGCAGCACAGTGCCCACAGGCACCATCTTGATGTTGGCTGCATCCTTGGATGTCTCAGGATGAAGATGGTCTGAGTTGCCAGAGAGACAACAGAGAGCTCCTCATCGTTCTGCAAGGGCTGGAGGACTGCAACGGAGAGAAACAGAGCAGAAATGAAACCCACCTGTCTGCAGAGACCGCGGGCAGCCCCTCCAGACCCTGCCACCTCACCACCTGTCACTTACTGGGAAGAGAAGGAGGGACCAAGGGGTTAGAGTCGGAGAATCATTAACTCTCCTGTGTTGGAAGGGATCATTGAGCCCAACTCCTGGCTGCACGCTGGGCAGCACAGGACCACGTATCTAACAGCTTTGTCCAAATGCTTCTTGAACACCCACGAGCTTGGGCACCACGCCTGCTTGCCTGGGGAGCCTGCTTCAGTGCCCGACCACCCTCTCAGGGAGGAACTTTTCCCCAAAATCCCATCTGAACATCCCCTGACCCGGCTTTAAGCCCCTCCCTCGCCTCCTATCACCGGTCACCAGAGAGAAGAGATCAGCACCTCCCTCTCTGCTCCCCATCACAAGGAAGTTGTAGACAGCAGTGTTTTGCTGTGAACATACTCCGAAAAAGCCCTTTTTCTTATCCACCCCGCTACTCGCCAGCTTCAACCCCAACTGAGCTTTTGGCCGTACAAACTTTCTCCCTTCCCTCTGAGAAAGGTGAATGCCCCCTGCCCCACCAGTCGTGGACCCACACCCCGCTGCCCTCACTCACCGCTGCAGATTTCGTGGATCTTCCTCTCGCTCTGGTCCTTGCAGTGCTGCGCGGCAAGGCCTAGGCACAAAGCTCCTGTCAGAACCCTGCAAGGTGCCCCCCAGGCCCACTTGCATGGGCACGGGGTGGCACGGGGCCCCTGGGGACCCAGTCCGGGGTGGGGGGGACTCTCTGGGCACTGCAGCAGCGGGGGCTGCCAAAGGCTGCCGAAAGAGGGACCCCGGGGGCTGTGGCTCACCGATGAACCTCACGGCTGCCTCCCGCAAGGTGACCTGAGTGTGCTGCAGGTACGGCAGGCTCTGCTGCAGGTATTCCTCCACCATTCTCTTGTCCTGCACGAGCTGGAGAGAGCACAAGGTTACGGGGCTTGCAGACCCTGCCCAGCTGGACAGACCACCCCCTCCTGCCAACACCCCCCCTTCCCCTCAGGCCATTCCCATCTCCCAGCCACCAGCCCTGTGGGGCTGAGGTTTGGAGAGAGCCGCTGGCCAAGGGGGCTGGCGGGTGCTCAGCCCCCTCCGTCCTGCTGCTGAGACCCAGGTGGGCCAGGGGCTCCTTCAGCTTCCAGGGGACGGGGAGGGGAGAGGGGCCTGCAGAGGAGCACTCTGGGCTCTGTGCTGGAGGGGAGGGAGCAAGGATGCGGCTTTAGGCGGCGTGCTCTGGGGAAGCTGGGCAGGATTATCGAGCTGGGACCAGGGCGTTGTCTTTACCAAGCACTCTGCGATCCTCCAGGTCTGCTCTGTCTGGGCCAGGCGCTTGAGCTCTTCCCGCTTCAGGAACGCTGCAGCGGTGACAAGGGCTTCCACGGAGGCCTGCAGAGCAGCAGAGGCTGAGGGATGGCACCACAGCCCAGGGAAGGGGACCTGGCAGCCCCCACCTCTCGGCAGGGCTGCAAGCCTTTCCCAGCCCGTGGTGGGGTAATGCAGTGGGGGGTGAGTGTGAACTGCGTTTGGCAGGGCTCAGCAGCTGAAGGGCACAGGAGGCATGGGCCTTCAGCTGCAGGCAGTGAGGGCTGTAGTTCCCGAGAGAGTGGGGCAGCCTGGAGCCAGCAGCACCTCCCCTGGGCATCCCCCAGCACGGCGCTTGGCTCCCCATCGGGGTCTGCTGCATCTCCTTTGTTCCCAGGCTGCGGGTGGCAGAGCTTTGAGCCCAGGCTGCAGGGATGGGGCCCCTGCGACTGCACCTCCCTTCCCACCACTCTCCCCTCTCCGGGCTGGGCAGCAAGCTGGCACTCAGCCCTTGGGCGTGCTGCACCCCTCTGCACGGACCAAGCTCTCTGAGGGCATGCTGATCCTGCCCTTGAGAGGCAGGCATTGGGGCTCAAAGACCCGGCCTCTGACAGCTGCAGGGACAACAAGGAAGCCTTGAGGGCCTCATGAGCACAGGCTTTGGAGGCCATGGGCGGCTGCTGCTGCTGCTGAGCCCTGTTGGGACAGGTAGGGCACGTCTGGGAAGTGTCTGTGCCCTGCTTCTGAGCCCCTGCTAGCACTGGGTCTTCAGGGACTCTTCCTAGGTGCTGCACTGGAGGAGGAGGAGGGCCGACTGGAGGGAACAGCGCTGGAGGGGACCCCGCTTCTCTGTCCTTCTGTGCAGCAGGAGGCCCAGAGGGAGGAGAAGGAACTATTGTATGGGCCTGGCATAAGAAAGGAGGGGAGCTCTGCCCCCATTCTCCATGACACAGGCGGTTGCACCCCAAGGGGACACACGTTCCAAGTGCCCGATTGCTTTCAGCCCTGGCCCTGGATGCCCAGGCAACCCCTGTGGTGTCAGTATGCTAGTCCCTCTAGTCAGGTGTGACATACGGACCTTGGCCACGCTCTGGGTCTGGTCACTCAGGTGAAAAAAGAGTGGGAGCAGGCCCCTCCGCACGATCTTCTTCATCTGTCTCTTGTGGCACCATAACACAACCTGCATCACTTTGTTGTAGAGGCAGATGGAGAGCTCTTGCACCTGGCTGCACTCCTGGTAGGGAGGAGGAGAGGAAGACTTCAGCAAGAGGTGCTCCCTGCCCGCGGTGAGCAGGGGCGTTAGGGCGGCTGATGTGAATGGAGGTGCTTCAGAAATCAGAGTCTGCTCAAAGGAGCTGCGGCCAGATCTGTAGCCACAGCGAAAGGACACAGCCCCACTAGAGGGAACGTCATAGGTCTCCGTCACGGGGGGCAGCTGTCATTGGAGTGCCCATTTGTGGGCTCAGGTCCCGCAGCAGCCTTACGTCATTAAACAGTGGCAGGATCTCCCCAGCCACTTGCAGAGCGATGGAGCTGGCCTGCTTCCTCTTCACATGACCCATCACGTTTCCGATGAGAAGCAGGGCCTTCATCTTGGTGTCAGCCTTGGCAGCCTGCAGGCCCTCCATGATGCCTGGCAGCAGGACTGGAATTTGTCTTGCCTGTATGAAGGACAGAGTTTCCTTTTGGAGAAACAATGAAAGGCCACCCTGGCCAAAACCCTGTGGTGCCAGAGCACCAGGCTCCCATCTTGCTTGTGGAGAGGCAGCACGAGAATTGCACCGGGAAGCAGCCACCAGACAGGCAATGGCCATGGGCACCCGTTGCGTATGTGACGGGAGCAAGGGTAGGAAAAGGAGGGCAGCTGAGCAAAGGCTCTGTGTCCCCTTTTCGGACCAGCCCCAAAAGGTACATGGCTTGGTAACCCTGCATGCATGGAAAGCTCCCCAGAGAGCTGCTGGGCCCCTCCATGGCCAGATCATTCCTTGATCATTTCTTCTGCGCCACAGAGCTGCAGGCAGAGCAGAGACCTCCCAGCTGGCCGTGAGTAGGCCATGATACCTTCAGGACACAGGCGCACCGGCCTTCACTTAAGTGTGCCCTGCTCACCATTACAGGTCTCTCTGACACTGGGAGGAGAACGCGGAGCACCAGTGAGTGCATCACTAGGCTGGGATGCTTCAAGAGCCTCTGGAGATGGCACACGGCGTCCAAGTCCTCTTGTCCAACGTCTCTGCGTGGGCCAGCAGCTGAAATGAACACAGCATTGAGAGACTGTCAGAGCCTGCAGGGCTGCAGGCACCGTGCAGCTCCTGGCTCTCCTGGCGGCTCAGGCCAGGGGCACCGGACCGGGGCCAGGCAGCCTGTCCTGGGGCAGCCGTGGCTGTGGAGGGCCGCAGGGCCCCTGAGTGCCCTGTGCCTGGCAGCACCCAGCAGCCTTTCTTTGCCTGCTCCTCCTGCACGTACGTCCTGGAGGAGCTGCCAGTTTGGGGGTAGACGGGCAGAGGCACACACACGGCCCTGAAGAGGAGCAAGGCCTCGTCCGGTAACTCACCGCCAAGTGACAGATGCAGTTGTCATCTGTGATGAAGCCAGAGAGCCTGCGCAGCTGCTGGTCCTGGAGCACGTCAAGTATCTCCCTCAGGACCTTCTCCATAGTCTGGTTCTGGGAAAACATTGCTTCCCACATGGCCAGGGCAGCGCTGCGAGGACAGAGCACTCAGTCAGCAGGGCACACTCCGCCACAGCGCCATGGCCTGCACAGGCCCCGCAGGCCCCAGGCTGTCCTGCAGCCCTGGCCCCGCCGCCCCCCTCACTTGGGGTGCCCTGAGAGCCCTGGCTGGGCAAGCAGGAGAGGGCAGAGATGACATTCACTGTGGGGCAGGCAGGGAGCGTGGTGGCGGGGATCCTGGCTGGCCTGGTCAGCTCTGGCTGCCCTGGCTGTGGCCAATGAACCGTGGCTGGGAAGCATGGCGGCATGGAGGGCCCTGCTCTGTCAACGTATCGTGGAGTTTTCTGTGGATCTGTCAGGCAGAAAGTCTCCTGTCCCCTCCCCTCCCATACAAGAAGCCCTTAAGGTTGTCATGCCAGTACCTGTCAGATGATGGCGAGATCTTCAGCAGGCTCCTGACCACCTTCTTTGGCCACTGGTTGGTCAGCCAGAGGATGAGTATGTCCAGACTCTGCCGGGCTGATGCCGTGCTGATGCACTCCACGCTTCCGTAGATGCATCTCATGATCTTTGGCACCTGGAGAGGAAAAAGTTGAGTGCAGCCATATTTGCAGCTACTACTGACACAACTGCCCTTCCCATCACTCTCTGATGGCTTCAGATGGCCTGAGGTGCCTGAGAGGGCTGGATTTGGGAGGGAGGAACCGGGGCCTGAAATGGGCTAACGGGCAGGGCAGTCCAACTACAGGCCACTTACATCGGTCAGCCAGGAGGCAGAGTCTTGGATGGCCATGTCCAACACACTGCTGGCCTCCCTGCTTGTCATATATGCTGGAGTCTCTCAGGGCTTCAATGGCCATGAGGATGACGTCTGTCCTCTGAGACGGCCGGAGGTATTGTCCGAAGTTCTACAAGGAGGAAGGGACGTAAGACACGTCACACCAAGTGCCCTGACGGTGCTGCAGAACTGAGCGGTGAGAGCAGCTCTGAAGACAGATGCCTGGCCGTGCTGGCAGCAGTGCCCACAGGAAAGCAGGAAGCAGGGGCTGCAGTCCCTGCGTGGTGGGGGCTGAGAAGAGCCCTCAGGGTGAGGGACTAGGGTTGGAGGCATGGGCCCAGTGTGCTGGCCCTGCAGATATCCAGGGCTTGCTGGTGGCCAGGAGGGCCAGGAGGAACTGCTGCTGTGAGGCTGGAGTACCGCCTATGGAGAGGTCCTACTCAGGGACAGCAGGAACGCTCGGGCCAGGAAGAGTGAGGCCACGCCAGCCGCACTGATGCTGGAGCCCTGTGCTCCCACAAGTCTCCTGCTGCTGATGGGACAGGTGTGCCAGCAAGGGAGGAACTCATTACCATGGCAATGTCAGTGGTAGTGGGTGAAGGAAGCCAGAACACGGCCTCTGGCTTCTTCTTGAGGCTCTTGAGTATCTTCTGGTGCTGTGCTTCCTAAACAGGACAGTGGAGGGGACAAAAGAAGATTCACAAGGACAAGCCACTTTTGTTAAGAGGCTTACCAACTGGTGAAAAAGAGCTTTTGAGTAGGAATGGCTGAGGAGGGAGGATATGATGCAGAGTCCAGGGCGGAAGTGTTGGACAGAGATGTAAAGCAAAGGTGGACAGGTGATGGGAACAACAGAGATCTCAAGAGAGCAAGGAGTGGCACGTGCCTCAGGTGTACGCACGCAAATGCTCCCGGCCTGGGACGCTCAAAGGCATGAGAGCCCTGCATGCAATCACACAACTAAAACGCTATTGGACTAACCGAGGTGTGGGGGATGGCTTGCATGGCTGGAGCGCTGTAGCGCAGGGATACAAGATCTTCAGGGGAGGTGGGGAAGATGGGGCGGGGGGGTCGTCTCCTTCGTGAAGGAGCAGCTTGGATAAATGGGACACCAACAGTCTGGGAGAGAGCATATGGGTCAGGAGCAGAGGTGAGGCAGTGCTGGTGGCATCGCGGTGGCAGCCTGTCCTTTAAAACCTCCCCGCTCAAGGAGAGGAAGTGAAATGAAGTCTTCCTCTCTCTAGGAAGACCACTCTAGAGGTAGCCTCTCTACAAGAATGATCCGTGGCACTACTTAGGAAAACAAGCAAGTGCATCAGGCAGTGCCTGTGTCTGGAGGGGAGGGCAGCCCAACACAGCTTCTCTTACTGTTTTTCCGGATGAATCGGAAGAGGTAATGAAGAGCATCCAAAGCCTCCCATCTTAGCTGCCAGTTTCTTGCAAGTGTGGCAAAGGAGGAGCCGTCCCACCAACTGTCCAGGACTGGCATATTGCACTCTGTGTATCTGTCCTTGTGTCCTCCAGAGATGCTGTGGATCTGGGCAAGGGAGAGAGAGAGGGAAGTGCTGTGGGAGGCAGCTGGGGCCAAAGTCCTGGAGCCAAGAGTCTGCCCAGGGCTGGGTCCCAGGTGTGTCAGAGCTCTGCAAGGCCTTGCCGGCCCCGCTCCCAGAGCAGCAGCCTTGGCCACGCCTGGTCTCTCCCACCATGCTCCCTGCGCACTTCAGTCCTGCACAGGACGGGGGGCAGAGCTGGCTCCTGAGAGTTCTCTCAGGGACGGGGAACATCCCCCACTCGGGGTCCATGGGAAAAGGAGGGATGAAGGCCCTTGCTTCAGGGCTGAGCCCTAGCTGAGGGCCCTAACCTGTAGCCGGGCTTGCCTCGGAAGCACCCCTGAGCTGCGGGCTGATGCGGTCTGCGGGGAAGGGGAGGTGGGCTGGCTGGAGGGGTGCGTGGCTCCTTACCTGCGGTGAGAAGCTTGCGGCTAGCCAGCTGGTCAGCTTCGTGATCCTCCCCACAGCCCTCTCGCAAATAGCTCTTCGCTGTGGGAGTTGGCAAAGGGCAGCAGAATCTGTGAGGGGAGAAATTGCTCGTCTGCCCTGGGAGCTGATGCCCGCTAAAGCAGGAGCATCAGTGCTGGGCTCCCGCACCATTCAGATCTCGGGAGGAAAGCACCACGGACAGGGAGGCAGTGGACAAGCAGCAGCACCAGGCGGTGACCAGTGCAGTGCCTCGGAAGAGGGGTCAAATTCCTGCCACTGCGCTGATGCAAAGAAAGCCCAGGAGTGCCACGGGCAAGGCTTTTTCTATGACACAGGAGGAGTCTGTGGAGGGGAAAGGTCTGCAGCCAGGGGATACTGGGCTGCCAGAAGACCTCAGTTGGCAGCCCCCGGTTCCCCCAAGGGGGAGGTGGGCACCCTTCCTGCACTATGCTGCCTGTGCGTGGCACTGAAGTAGGGTCTGTACATTCCGGAGTGGATGCTGAATTCCTCAGGGTGAGGAAGCGCCCCTGTGACCACCACTCTTGGCAAGTGGCAGACCTGCAAGATGTTCTGCAGCTCCCAGAAGCCGGTGGTGGGAGAATTTTTTATGAACAACTTCAGCATGCGGTCCATGGCGTCCAGGGTCTGCAAGGAAAACAAAGGGCTGGCAGCGGATCTCCAGTCCCTCTCTCTCTGCCAGGAGAAGGATCTGAATGCCGACTGCCAGGGGAGGACACGCATACTGCCTGGCCATGCCCAGGGAGAGGCTTGGGGCAGAAAAAGCTGCTGTGTGCAGAGCAGCCTGTGGCCAGATCCCAGGGAAGGGCAAGAAGGGATGAGGGTGGGAAAGCAAAGCTGAGCCTCTGCCCTGCCTTGGGTCTCCACTGGTCCCTCAGCACAGAGCAGCCAGGGATCAACCCAGAGGGATGGGTGTTCCAATAGCTCACCCAGAGCATACCTTGAAGTAGCGTATAAGGTTCGGGCCCTTCACATCCTCTTGTGAAGGATGCAAGAAGACGCTATTGAAGCACACATACATGATGCTGTTCTTACTTGCCATCCAGCACTGACTTTACATAGCTGCAAAGAAAGCAAGGGGCCTCGTTGTCACGGTGCTGGGAGCAGTGCCTCAGGGCCTCAGGGAGGAGGACACAGCGCTGCGGGGCCTTGGTCCCTGGGATGGGGACTGCCTTCCACATTCCAGAAGCCCCGAGGGTTGGAGAGCAGCGGCCCTGTGCATGGCACTGCCAGGCTCCTGCCTAGACAGGGGAAGCCTCGAAGCCAGGCCCAGGGCCAGACCGGGGGCTGGGCAGGTACCTCAAGTTGCCGAGTGCGAGCATGGCCTGCTGCCGCACCTCTGTGCGCAGATGTTCCAAGGGCTCCTCTTCCAGCAGCACCTGCAGAGCACAACCGGGATGGGACCTGGCATCTGGCGGCACAGGTCGGCAGCACCAGCAGAGCTGGTACAGGTCAGAAGGGCCAGTGGAGCCCCAGTGCCTCCACGCAGCTGTGGCACCCAGAGGGCCGCCCTGCCACCTCCCTGCTGCTGAGGTCTCCACTGGCGGGGCTTCTCAATGTCCCCAAGTCCGTCAGGGGCAGCTGAATGTCCGCACAACGTTTTGCCCCCGCCAAACCCCTCGAGAGGCCTGTCCCCACAGCTTGCCCTTGCACCCCTCCCAGAGCCACCAGGGGGTGTCCCATCACCTTAATATGCTCTGCCAGCTCATATTTGTTGCAGAAGACACTGAGGCCGCGCCACAGGCCCCTGTCTTTGGCAGTTCTGCACAGGTTGCTGATGCTCCTTAGGAACTGCATCTTCAGGTCTTCATCCTGGCAGCCGGGCGACAGAGAGACCAACAGGGAGTGTGAGAGGGGGGACCCATGGCCGGCAGCAGGACCAAAGCCTCGAGGGGCTCAGGGCTGTGCGGGGCTCCATGGAGGGCAGCAGCTCTGCCTAGCCAGCAGCCCTCCAGCATCCTGGCAGCAGAGCTGCGCGACTCTCAGGAGACACAGGCACAGCCACCAGGGCAAGGCCACAGCTACCTGTTGTGTGCTGCTGACAAACAACAGAATGAAGTACACGCTCTCCTCTTCTCTTTTGTAGACAGCTAACCTGCCAGCTTCTAAGAACACAGCAGAAGAAGGAGGGTTGTAGAGGGTGGCCAAAGGCAGGAGGGAGGAGAGGAAGGAGCTCTGGCCTCCCTCCAGCCCCGCGCTTGCTCCCCTGGCACAACCTCCCTGGGGGTGTCAGGGCTGGAGAGTGCCCGGGGGCTGGGCTGCCATGCCTGAGCACGGGGTTGTGGGGAAAGCCCCGAGTGCGCCAGGCTTCAGAATTCGCTTGCAGAGGCAGAAAAGGTCCCCATCCCACAGCACCGCTGCCTCCTGCCAGCCAAGAGGCCTCTCGCTGCCCACGCCTGGAGCAGGAGCTGGGTCCCCTCCGCTGTCTCCACTCTGGGGGAGGCTGAGCTGGGGCCAGCTCCAGGCCCAGAGCAGTCCCGGCCTTCAGGCACTATCATGCCCCCAAGCACAGGACCCCACTGCCAGCGTGCCGGGTAAAGGGGTCCTGACACTGAGCAGGGTGTTCTTGCTGCCCCCCCCGCTCACCAGCCCCAGCCCTGCTCGCCTGGACGGGGGCCCTCGCTCACCGTTCATCATCAGCTCCATGGTGCACTCCTCATGCTGTTCATCTGGAGATCTTTTCCAC
This sequence comes from Cygnus atratus, assembly GCF_013377495.2. Taxonomy (NCBI): domain Eukaryota; kingdom Metazoa; phylum Chordata; class Aves; order Anseriformes; family Anatidae; genus Cygnus; species Cygnus atratus. Next base: position 114,078 of record NC_066391.1, on the reverse strand, counting down.
TGAGGAGCCCTGGCCTCCACCCAGGCCAGCCTGGGGCGTCTGGGGGATCGTCTCGCCTTCATCCTGCGGGGTGAGGGCAGAGAAGAGGCAATCTCAGGGAAATGGCTCGGCGCTGCTTGAAGACGCGGGCTATGCTCGGGGACTGCTCTGCAGCCTCGTGCTCCTGCCCTGTCCCGTCACAGCCATGCCGGACACTGGGTGGCCGGGGCTGGCTGCTCTGGCTTTGATACAGAGCAGTGGGGTGTGGCCAGACCATGTCACAAAGGGCCCTGCTGTGACCCGCTGCCGAGCCAGGGAGGGCCGGGTGTCCCCTGCACGGGGCACAGGGGCACCAGGCTCCTCTCAGGGTATGCCGAGGCCCCCGTTTGCTCTCGTGTCTCTTGCCATCCAGCGTGTCCCATAGCCCCGGGGAACACCCTTCAGCACACTGCGGAGCCCTGCCTGTCCCCGTCCACGAGGGTCAACGTTGAAGATTGACTCAACCTTAACAGACATCGTGCTTTTTGTGGCTTCTCTCTTCTCTTTGAAACAACGAGTATAAAACAGAATGTATGTAACATAGCAGGCTGAAGGGATTGCTGAAATTGATAAATTGTTGTATCGGCCTGACGCGATAAGACTCAGTTCTAGCCACAAAATCGAGGCTGAAGAAGGAACACGGTGCCCAAAGTAGAACTTAATTAAATTAGCCTTTCTTTGCCTGCTCCTCCTGCACGTACGTCCTGCAGGAGCTGTACATTTGGGGGGTAGGTGGGGAGGGGTGAGGGTTGTCATATTTACCCAGATATTACCCTTTACATAATCGTAAACCCTAACCTTAATTAGGACCCTAAAAAACAAGTATGGCGCCAATTTCTCCCCTCAAAAAGTGCTCCCAACGGAAGCCTTTGGGTACACCTGAAGTCCCTTGGGGAGCCTTTACACAACCCCACACGCAACAGGACTCTGCGCCTTCTCTCTTGCCAAACAACCCTAATGGTACCCTATCTATCTTATTCAAGAGATTGCTCGTAGGGCACCCTAGAGTACCCTGGGAGGCCTCTAGGGGATCCTAGAGGAAACTGGGGGTCACTGGGAGGTTTCCGGGGGAGCTAGAGGGCACTGGGTGGCCCTGGTAGACCTGCGGAGGATCTACAGTGCAGGGAAGGACCACAGGAGGCCTCCAGTGTTCTTGAGAGTGTTCTTAATTTTTTTTTTTGGCGTGTAATCTGTTATGCTCCTAGATTATTTTTGCCTATGTAAAGGAAGGTTTGATCTAATTCCGGTTGAAATAGTTTCAGTTACTTGTTTGGTCATATTGTCCTTTCAATGTTCAAAGCCGAAGCAAAAGCACGGGAATTGTTGCTTCTAGAAACAGCCCAGTTCTCTGTGCTGTGATTTGTACGCTGTTGAGCTAAGCCAGATAAAGAAAAACAACACAGCTGCTGCTCATCCTGCTTGATTTCTATTTTATTTTTTATTTTTCTTATTTTTTATTTTTTGCTTTGCCCCTCCTCTTTCCCAGGTTGGGTTCCAGGTGGGGCCTAATGGTATATAAGCCGCAGGTGTCCCATCAGAGAGCTCTCTCTGCCTGAGCTGCTCTTTGGGGTAAGTGCTTTGTTTTTCCTTCAGCCAGGTGCAGGGTTCTTTAGGTGTGTCAGAGTGTATGGGCTGATGCGTTTCCAAGTTAAGAGAGGTAAGCACGTCTTTTTGAGGTAACAGCTAGTAGGATCTTTCAGAGTAAAGCAACCTATGTAGTAGTAGGTGCCTACTGGGCTGGGGGACGTGGGTCTGGGGCTTCTTGGCCACTGGGGTAGGGGAGGAAAGAAGAGGAGTGGGTATAGGCTGTTTGGTGGATTGTCACGTTTGTCTGTTCTTTCTCCTTGGTCTAATCCACATGACCTTGGCTCGGCATGGCGAATGGAAGTGCTAAACCTCGATAGGGAAGATGAGTGGAGAAAAGTTGGAAAATGGGCATGATTTTTCATTTGGTAGTCTATTGGTCCACCTCTGGGTGACTCCTCTTTTCAGCGGATGAAGAAGAAACTGTCAACATCCTAGTTAGCCTCTGTGGTCCACACTGAGGATGGATTCAGACCCCTGAGAGTTAAGTCAAGGGCAAATACTGTGTGTGGTGGGGGGTGGTTGGCAGGGGGCGGCAGGGAGTTGTCCAGCGGTGTTCTATCTGCTTGAGTAGCAGAGCAGGTCAGTTGACTACTGTTTTGCTTCTGAGAAGGGTATTGCATTGGAAGAAGTTTAGCTGGCGTGCCGGTGCCTGATGGCACTTTGCTTCTGCAGGTGAAGAGGAGCCTTGTGCCTGAAGCAACGTCCTGGCTAGCCTTGGCGTTCCTTGTTGAGGATGGAATCTGCCTCCCAGCATTGCCAAGGTAAGCTGGGGTTGTGAATGGACACATAGGGCAAGGGTACGTGCTTCTAAGTTGTTGCAGCGGAAGGGGCCTTTCAGGATTGGTCACGGTCAGGCAGAGAGGGAGTGTGTGTGGGGGGATTTGTCAGGTACAGTGAGAGCATGTGCCACGCAGGGCAGTTCCAGTTTGGAAGGAGGCAAGGCGCAGAGTCCTGTTGTGTGTGGGGTTGCATAAAGGCTCCCCAAGGGAGTTCAGGTGTACCCAAAGGCTTCCGTTGGGAGCACTTTGGGAGAAATTGGCAACGTACTTTTTTTTTAGGGTCATAATTAGGTTTATCCTTTGCGTATACCTGAATAATGAAGAATTTCCTCCTCATGTCTTATCTAAATCTATCCTCTTTTAGTTTAAGACCTTTCTTCCTTTTCCTGTCTTTATCTACCTGAGTAAAGTGTCCTTTTCCATCCTTTTCTATAAGCCCCTTTTAGCTATTCAGACTGTGATGAGGTCTCCCTGGAGCCTTCTATTGTCCAGGCTGAACATCCCCAGCTCTCTCAGCCTTTCTTCACAGGAGAGGTGCTCCAGGCCTCTGATCATCTTTGTGGCCCTTCTCTGGACCCGCTTTATCAGGTCCACGTCTTTCTTGTGCTGAAGAACTGAGTAGCATGGTTTAGTGGTGGATTTTGGTACTAGGTTAAATGTTGGACTAGATGATCTTAGAGGTCTTTTCCAACCTGAATGATTCTATTATGTTACGGTTCTATGAAATGAAATTAAAGACAAGTAATTTTACCTCCACCAAAATAAATGTCTCCCAACAATTTAAGAAACTGCTGGGCATTTTCATCATTAATTTGTGTTCCGATGCTTGGAACGATGGATCTTACATTTTCATGGTTACTGATACAAATGTAGGAAGTATAAATTTTGGACCAGGTATTACTCTGGAAACAGCAACCCCCAATTCTTCCCATTTGTTGTGGGGAGCCATGATTAGATGGGCTAATCATCAAAACCCCTCCACCTGGGGGGAGTGGAGTACCTTGAAATGGTCCAATTTATCCTCCCTTTAATCAACTTTATTCCAACAAGCCATTCCTTCTCTGTTCCATGGTGATGGCCCTAGAGGAAACAAGCCAGTCCCTGGTCCATGGAGTGTGCTCTGAATTCCTCATGACAGTAAAAGGGACTCCTCCCAAATTCTGACCACCAGTGGTGGGAATCAAATCTGGCATCCCTATTCATGATCCAATCATGTTTATGGAGACCCGTGCCTCCAACTGCCCCTCGTATGCTGGTGGCACCCAGGAAGATGTGTAGCAGTAAGCAGGATATGCATCGCTGCCTCCAGAACCACACAACCCAAAAGAGGTTTAGTCAGGCCAACTCCAGGAGCAGTGTGAAATACCCCTACACAGGTGCACACTGAGCTACAGACCCAGAACGCACCCACCTTTTGTGTTCGTGTTATAAACAAAGGCCTAGAGGCTGATTACACAATTGACTGACCATTGTTTGTGAACAGTTAGTAAAAGGGGGAAAAAAAAAGGAAAAAACAGTCAGTAAAAGGGAAAGGAAAATCAATGAAAGATCCAGTTGACCCTCTAAGTCCGGAACCAACATCTCCCGGTGCTACAGTAATAGCACAGACATTTCCAAAATCGTACCCATCATTAGCCCCACAAAAATTGGGAAACTAAAAAGGGGAGGGGAATAAAATACAGTGTCTCCCACTCGAACCATATGAGCTATTTCTGCCTCCTCCCCCACCATGAATGTACATTTTAATGACGAACACTGGATTGAATTCCTCAGACACTGGTGCACAACCATGACGATACCCCCAACCTTACATAATGCCTATGAAATCACCTGGTAATAATGTTTTGGCGGCTGGTGTGTATGGGGACACCTCTAAACATCAGACAGCAAAGGCAAAGCTCCAGTTGTCTAATGGTAAAACTGCCCACACTGCTGTGGCCTTAGAATCCCATTACATTTTAGGACTAAATGTCCTAAAGGGGCAATTTTGGCCTGACAGTATGGGTTTCTGGCAGACAGAGGTAACGTGGGGGGTCTACCTCTCAGAACAAGCCTCCCTGATTACCAAATAGTAATGTGGCCAATACCTCTCAATATCCTTTACTTTCTGCAGCCAAGAGTGCTATCACTGAATTATGGGAGACACAAAACTGAGGGAAGGGTGATACGTGTCCACTCACCCTGTAATTCCCTGGTACAGCCAGTCCATAAGATCACTAGAGAGTGGAGACTAACTATTGATTACTGAAAATTAAATAGAGTCACTGACCCTCTGGTCGCAGGCATCCTCTCAGTTGTAGAAATTACCTCTGGATGGCAGTATTTGACATCTAAGACGTGTTCTTTATGTTCATGTCTTCGTCATGCAATGGGATCAGATTTGCCTTCCCATGGCAAGGCATACAAAAAACCTCCACTCCACTGCCACAAGGATTTTGGTATAGCCCTACCACAGCTCACAACATCCTTGCTCAGCAGGAATGATTCCCAATGCTTCCTTCACAGATACCCCTAGCCCAGTACATAGACACAACTGGGACGTCGATGGAAGGCCCATGTGGAGCAAGGAGCTCTGGCACGAATTACGGGATGTTGCTCAGAAAATCTCTGATGGGCACGTGGATGCCCACCAGCCCCTAAACACTAACAGGGCCAGGTGGAACAACCACACCGACTTGCTTGGATAATGCCTTCTTAGCTGTGAAGCTTCTGTTTCTTTCCTGGGGCCCTGTGCCTGACGTTCTCCAGGCTACAGAACCCTCACTGGAACGAACATCCCCTGCTCACCTCGCACCGAGCAGCAGCCAACAGCTTCAGCCTCTCTGGTGGCCGGTTGGGCGAATATCTCCATCAGACTCCAGAAGATTTGTTACGACGGACTATCAGTCCACCAGTCCCTCGGTTTTCTTTGGTCCCTGGCTAAGCTACAATTTGTTAGATGAGAGTTCTGCACGCCCCCAGTTATTCAAATAAATGACGATTTATCCCTCTCATGGGGATATCGGATTGATATTGCTGAATATACAGTCTTCTGGTTATGTTCTGAATCTTTAGGTGGGCATAATTATAATGGGTTTATACCTGTGGGAGAACTTTCATCGTTACCATTGTATAATAATGGTGAATTCTCACTTTTTCTCTGACAACTGTAGTAAATAATTCAGTGCCCAGACAACTTCTGTCTCCCTGGTTTCTCTAATTGGGCTATTGACTATGCTACGTTTAATATTTCACAATACTTCCACTATGGAAACTGCTGTTCAACGAACCATTTGCACCTCCGGCTCTGGTCTGGAAGAATACAAGATGGTCCAGCTGACTAGTATGCTACTCCAGTCAAAAAAATATAATTCCACCGTATTATAATCAACGTTGTTTTGTTGGCGCTGCTATTATTTGCAAGCGATGGAGTCGATTTCACAAGACTCCTTTGACCTTTCTGCTCTCTTAACTGGCCAAGTGGCTGCTGCTAAATTCACGTCCCCGCGTTTCCATGTCCCAGCACCCAATGCTCGTAACGTAGAAGCACAGAATATCCCAAGTTGGAAGGGACCTTCTAGGACCACCGAATCCAGCTCCTGGCTCCGCACAGCACCACCCAAAAATCAAACCCTGTATCTGAGAGCGTTGTCCAAGCACTTCAACAACTCCAGCAGGCTCGGTGGGGCGGTCTGGGATGGTTCTAGGGGAGCCCAGGCAGCACTGGGGCACACTGGGATGGCACTGGTGGTCTCTAGGCCCAACTGAGGAGGCACTGAGAGTATTCTAGGAGGCTCTAGACAGCACGGGGGCAGGACTGGAAGCACTTGGAATGGCTGTAGACAGCACCGAGGCACACTGGGAGGGAACTGGTGGTCTCCAGACCCAACTGGGTGGGCACTGGGAATGCTCAAGGAGGCTATAGAGAGCGCTGGGAGGTTGTAGGCAGCACGGGGAAGTTACTGAGGGGCTCTGGACAGCACTGGTGGGAGCTGGGATGGTATTGAGGGGCACTAGAAAGCACTGGGAAGCTTTAGACAGTACTGGGGCAGGCACTGGGAGCATTCTAGGAGGGTCTACAGAGCGCTTGGGGGGGAACTGAGTGTTTGTGGGGGCTCTGGGCAGCACTGGTAGACACTAAGATGACACTGGAAGGCTCTGAGCAGTACCGGGGGGCACTGGAACGATACTGGGAGGCTCTATGCAGAACTGGGGCATACTGGGAGGGTCTTCTGCGGCTCTGGACAGCCCTGGGGAGCAGCAGCAGCAGCGAGACGGAATCAATTTCCCTGCAACGCAAAGAGGAATTTTTGTGCAATTCTTCCCCCAGCCCTTGGGCTGCTCATTCCTGCGCCGAGCCGAGCCCGGCCTCAGCCCCAGCGGGCGCTGCGGGAGCACCCCTGGGTGCTGCAGGCGGCCCCGGGAGGCGCACGGGGGCCGCGCTGGGTGGGGGCCAAGGGGCAAAGCCCTGCACGGCGCTGGCGCGGCGGACTTCGGCCCTGGAACGCGCCCTGCAATAACAAAGGGACAACGATTGGGGTGGGGGGGGGGCTGTGGTAGTGCACCCCTCATGCACTGCAGCCCAGGCACCCCCCCCCCCCCCAGTGTCCCCCCCCACCCCATGCACTGCACCCCGGTGCCCCCCCCCGCACCACCCCATGCATTGCATCAGGGGACAGCCCCTAGGGTCCCGACCCCCCCCCCCCCTTCCCACATGCACTGCACCCAGTACACTCCTCCTGTGCCCCCCCCCCCCCATGCATTGCACCAGGGAACACCCCCCCGATTGCTTCTCCCCCCCCCCCGGTGCTCCCCCCCATGCATTTCACTCGATCCCCCCCCCCAGTACTGCCCCCAATTCATTGCACTCGACCCCTCCCCCTATTCTCCACCCCCCCTGCGTTGCATCCCGGTGCCCCCCCCCCCCGGTTCTTCCCCCCCCCCGAGAGCAGCCCCCTGGTGCTTCCCCCACCCCAATGCATTGCCCCCCGGTTCTCCCCCCCCCCAGTGTATTGCCCCCCCGGTGCCGCCCCCCAATGCATTGCACTCGCTCCCCCCCCCGGTGCACAGCACCCCAATGCCCCCCCGGTGTCCCCCCCCATGCATTGCCCCCTAGTGCCCCTTCCGATGCCTTGCACTTGGTCCCCCCCCCCGGTTCTCCCCCCCCCGTGCATTGCATCCCGGTGCCCCCCCCCCCGTGCACAGCCCCCCGGTGCACCCCGGTGCTTCCCCCCCACCCAGTGCACAGCCCCCCGGTGCCCCCCCCGATGCCTTGCACTCGGTCCCCCCCCCCCCCCCGGTGCCCCTCCGGTGCCCCCCCTCCCGGTGCTGCCCCCGATGCCTTGCGCTCGGTCCCCCCCCCGGTGCCCCTCCGCTGCCCCCCCTCCCGGTTCGGCCCCCGGTGCCTTGCACTCGGTCCCCTCCGGTTCTCCCCCACCCCGTGCACGCCCCCCGGTGCCCCCCCCGATGCCTTGCCCTCGGTCCCACCCCCCCCGGTGCTCCCCCCCCCCGGTGCCGCTCCCGCCGCCTTCCCGCCGCCTTCCCGTGACGTCACGGCGCGGTGCGCTGGGGGGGGGGGGAGCAGGAGGGCGGGGCGGGGCGCGCGAGGCGCGGCGGTTGGCGGCGGGGGCGGGGCCGGCTGCGCCGTGACGTCAGGCGCAGCGCGGTGAGGTCAGTGCGGCGCCGCTGCCGGACCCGCTGCCCCTCGGTGCCCGGCGTCTTCCCCCCTCCCCCCCCCCGCGCCCGCCTCCCCCTCCCTCGGTGGAGGCGGCGACGCCTCCCGGGCCCCGCGGGACCCGGCCCCGGCGGGAGGGCGGCTCGCCAGGCCCGGCCCGGCCCGGCCCCGCCCGCGGCCGCCGCCCGCGGCCGCCGCCGCCTCAGGTAAGAGCCGGGCCCGCGTCGATGCGGCGGCGCCCGCAGCGGTGAGAGGGCGGAGGGGGGGGGGCACCGGGGAGAGGGGGCGGGAAGGGGGGGGCTCGGTATTCACCATCGCCGCTTACGTCGCCCTGCCAGCGTAACCCGCATTGCGTAATGCGGCCGCTGCGTCAGGGAGGCCTACGTAAACTGCGGCGGAGGCTGAGGCCTGCTGCGCAAACGGCGTAAGGGGGCGGCGGGGGCCGCGCGCGCCGTACGCCAGCGGCGTAGCGGGCCGGGGCGCTCCGCGCCGCCGACTGCGCCGCTGGCGTAGCGCTGGTCACGCGCCGGCTGCGTAGGCTGCGCAGCGGAGGGGCGGGCGGCGGCATTCTCGGCGCCCTACGCACTTTGCGCAAGCGACGGGCTGGCGGTGGCGGTGGCGCTGCGCCGCGCCCGGGGGAGGGGTTACGGGGCCGGGGAGGGGAGCGGCGGCTCCGGGGCCGAGCCGCGGGCGGGCGGGGGCGCGAGGCGCTCTCCCGGCCCCCCTCCGTCCCCGCTCTCTCCGGTTACGCCACTTGCGTAAGGCCGGCCGGCCTCCCCCGCGCGCGGCGCTGCGCATTTTGCGCACGGCGCGGGCCGGGGGCGCGCGGCCCTTCCCCCCCCTCCCCCCGGCCCCCCGAGCTCATCCCGCTACGCCGTTGGCGTACGGCGGGCGCCGCGGGCTGCGCCGTTGGCGGGCCGGTGCGCAGAGTGCGGGCGCGGGGCGGGGCGGAGCGCGGGGCACTTCCTGCCGCCGCCATTTTGTCAGCGGACGGCCGGAGGAAGCGGCGGCTGAGGCGCGGCGCGGCCCGCGGTGAGTGGCGCCGCCGTCGTCTCCCCCCCAGGCCCCTTCCCGGCCGCCCCCCGCCGTCCCGGGGCCGTTGCGGGGCTCCCCCCTCTCTCCGGGGCCGGCGCTGGGCCGCGGAGCCGCGCCCGGCCTGGTTGGGCCCGGGGCAGGCCGGGCCGGGGCCGCCGCGCCCTTGGGGCCGTCCGGGAGCGCTGCCGGGCCCGGTGCGGCCCCGGTCGGAGCGGGAGGAGCGGGCCCGGGTCGCTTTTAAGCCGTTGGGCCCCGCGCTGAGGTAACTCGCTCGCCGCTCGTCTGAAGTTGGGGGTTTGAGGTGCGCTGTTTTGTTTACGGTCGGGTTTAAGACTTTTTCTCTTTTTTTTTTTTTGCAGATTTCTATTTTTTTTTTTCTAGTCGGTAGAACTCGCGAAACGGGCTCGGGAGCTGGAGGGAGAGGGGTCGGGGACGAGGCCCTGCCACCCCCCCCCCCCCCATGTTGTCAGGGAGACCCCCGGTGCCGTGGGGAAGGGGCACCGGGACCCGTCTGAGCGTTCATCCCCTGGGGTTTTTGGGGGTGAAAGGGTGGGTTTTGGGGGGCCAAAGGGTGGATTTCGGGGGCCTGAAATGTGTGTATGGCAACGGGAAAACCAAGGTGTGTTTACAGCACCGAGACCTCAGTGAAAACGGGCTCTGGGTTCTCCTGGTCACTGCGGTCACTCGGTGTGCAAGAGGAGCGCCTTGGCAGCGAGGTGCAGCTCTGCACGGCTGGTTCGTGGCACACAAGGGCTCTTTGTCAGAGCCAGGCTGCTCTCACCTTCATTCCGAGCACATCCTCCTGTCCCCGGGTGCTCCTGTGTTATTTTCCTCGAGTGTTTTCCTTTGCAAGTGTTGTTTTCAACTTAAAAAGCTGAAGCTTCCTGCAAACTGCTGTCTTCAGCAGAAGTTTCCCTGAGGAAACTTTTGAGGCTGTCTTGCTGCTTGAATTTACTCCACGTGCTGCGTAAAAGAGTTTGTAGCGTGGTTTGAAAGATGCAGGGAGCGCTGTTGCTGGTGGGTTTTTGTCTGAAATGCGTATTATTAGCGGGACAGAAAGAATTAAGCTGACAAACGTGGTGTTAGTAACGAACCGGCGGCTCTGCCGGTTGGCAAGGACCGTGGCTGGTGACCCGTAGCTGTGTGCTCTTTCGCTGGGCTTCAGCTGCTCCTGTTGATTGTGTGCCCACAAATGCGGCGTCCTCTGGATCTGGGGGTGATTTGAGTGACTTAAAATGCTTGTCGTAGTTTTCAGAAACTTGGTTTTACCGATTTATGGCGTACCGGCTTCAGATTAAACCTAAAACGCTCCGTTTAAGCATCTCAATAAAAGTTTGGTTAGTTTGCTCGCCTGAATCCAGCTAAACTGCTTTAGGTGAAGCGGATATTGAAGGTTAAACTTCCTTGCAAACGCTTGAAGCTGCTGTTGCTTTAGTTCATAAGTAACTCTTATTCAGTGGGACTGCTATGAGTGGATGTTTGCAGAGATTAATACAACTTAAATTTGTATCTGTACGAGTTTCTAGCATTGAACTTGATGCTGTGTAAACTAAAGGTCACTCGAAGCTGTTTTCTGGAATGAAGCGAGGGCCCTTTAATGTTTTAAAGCACCAGGTTAAAAAAAATAAATAAATTTTGGATTCTCCACACCTCTCCCTCTGAACTTGGTGAACCGCGCTCGGCGATAGCGGCTGTAAATAAATGCACCGCGCTGCAGAAGCACCTGCGTGGGGCCGGCTGTTCCCACACAGCTTCTAATCTTTGCACCTTGGCAAAAGCAGGGATTACTCATTTTAAAAGTAGTAAAAACACAGAGCGTTGAGCAGGTGAAACGTGACTTTCCTGATTTTTTTTCCTTCCTCCCCCCCGCCCTGAACCACGTTAATTACCTAAGCTGAATAACTGTAGCTGCCGTATTATCTGATGATCCTGCAGTGAATGGGACCCAAACGGAGGTGACCAGCTATTAGCTAAATGAGTCTTGGCAGCCGAGCCCTCGTTAGCGTCAACGCCGTCCGTGTTTCGAAGAGGGAACGTGGTTTGGGGAGCCCCGTGGGCAGGAGGGGGTCTTAGGGCTGCGGTGTGCCTTTTACAATCCTCCTGCTCTGCCTTCCACGCTCGGGCAGCTTCGGTCGAGGCGGGCTCGGCTCCCCGGCCCGTGATCGAACGCCCTTGCTACGGTTGCCGACTCTTTGGAACAATTTCTCCAAGTAACCTCGTAAGGCTGGTAATTACCCGCTGGCGAACGCTCGGCGTTTGGCCGAAACTCAAGAATGCCGGCGGTTTGTTTGCACGGAGGTGTTTTACCTCGCTCCTCGAGAAACAACGAGCCCCCGACCGCTGCGGAGGTGCCTGGGGTCTGCTGGAAAGCTGTGCTTTTCCCCCGCAGGTTGCTGGGGAGGATGAATTTGTGCCCGAGCAGCCTCCTTCTGCTCGTCGGCGCCGTTGGTTGCCCTCCCTGGGCGAAGCAGCCCGGCTCTTCGGCACGCGGGTTGTTGGTGGACATCGCCTTCCTGCTGGAGAAGGGCTCGGAGGTGAGGAGGCGTCTCGTTTTAGGGGCTGGATCCCCAGAAAAGCGTCTGCTTCTCTTCCCTCAAACTCCTGCCTGAGGCCGGCTCGCGCCTCGCAATCCAGCAGGGCAGGGGGAAGCGACTTCTGGTGCTGCTGGAGGAAACCTCCCGGTCCGTGGGCCGTTTCAAGCCTCTCTAACGTGTCAGTTCCCAAGGCTTGGGAGAAGTGCTGGCCGTGTGGCTTGGTTTGCTGCGATCCTTTGCACTCCAAGGGTGCTGAGCTGCGGCTCGGAATCAAGGCTGAGCTTGCAGCACAGGCTTCGGGTCTGCTGTCGGTCGTTTGGAAGCCGAATATTGAAATAATTCGGGGAGTAAACTTGCCTTATCGGGGGTGGAGAAGGCCTGGCTGCAGAGCGGTGCCGTTCCTGCGCTGGGAGCTGAGTGTGGATAATCCCCAGAGACAGAAAAAGGGCCCTGGGCTCTGTGTCTCTGCCGTGCCAGGTCAGCAGCTCGGCGGTGTGGGCGATTTTACTGCTGTCAGCTTCTGCTTCAGCCTTCCTGAGCGAGCTGGGGCGTCTCGGGGTCGGCGGCGCCGTTCGTGGGCCTCAACCCTGCTCTCAGCTTCTGGTTCGCGACTGCTCCCCGGCCTCCGGTGCTTATCGACCAGCTCGGAGTGGCCGAAACGCGTTACTGGATGGCTCGGGAGAGCTCTGGGGGACTCCGCAGCCTCTTCGCAGGTCGAGGAGAATCTTTGGGGTTCGGTTTCTGTGCAGATACCCAAGGGTCACTCGGGGCCACGACCTGAAGCGAAGTTTCAGCGTGGCTGGGCTGGTCCAGGCAGCGGTGTCTGGTCACTTGTTGCTTCTGCTGACTTCAGTGGTGTTTAGGGAAATGACAGAGGGCTTCTGTGGGTGTCCAAAAAGCTTGCGGGGGTGCCCAAAACCAGCCTCGTGTACCCCGCTGCCACCACCCGAAGGATTAGGAGCGCGCTGCCTACCACGGGCTCGCTGGGCTCGTGTCCCCGCCGTGCAGCAGGCAGGTAAACTGAGGCCGTGCGGGTGCTGGAACGAGGCAAAACCTCACAGCGAGACCGCGAAATACCCAGCTGGGAACCGGGTAGGAGGACCCGAAACCACAGAGCCTGTTTTGACTCTTCCTCTTCACGCCTGCTTCGTGCAGCTCGTGGGAGATGTTGGCGCGCACGGTTCGTCCCGCGGTGGCTCGGTAGCGCAGCACGGCGCCTGCTTGGTTTGGGGCTGGAGGGAAATCGAGGTTTTTCTCCCAGTTTTCCTTAATCTGCCCTGCTGGCTGCTCTCGCCCGGAGCCACTGCGAAGCCCCGAGGAGGAGGAGCGGGATGGCGTGAATCTAGGGAAATGCAGAACAGCTCGAAAAATGAAAACAGGAACCTCTCGGTAGCGGCGAGGACTCGAGGCAAACATCCTGAAATCAGAAACCCCGTGGAAGGCAGCGTCCCGGAAATGGGAACCGGCGGTTTTGTCTCCAACCGGGCAGGTTAACATTTGCTCGCTGCCTCCTAACGAAGGCTTCAAGTCCCGGGAGAGCCCCTGAGCGCAGCGCATCGCTTCCCTCCCCGCTTGTGCACACGGAGGAGTTCCCCCATCCTCCCGAGGAGCGCTGGAGTCGGCGGCGTGGTGGCTCCCCTATCCACATCGGGGCTCAGGAAGCTGCTTTTAGCCGCCGAAACCTTTCTCCTGCCGCATTTGTGGTGGATTTGTGCTGAAAATAACAGAACTGCTGGAGCGGCCGTGCTGGAAGACGAATTAAGGATCCTAAAAAACGCCGCCGGACCTTCAGGCCGTGCCACGGGATGGCGAGCAGGGAGAAACCGTGGGCGCACGAACCAGAATTCACGGGCTGCTTTCCTCCCTGACCTGGAGGGGGGGGGGGCGTGGAGCACGTCCTGGGGGGTTATTTAAAAAAGGAATCTGGCGCAATTAGTGATGAGCGCATCGCTAATCGCGATACGCCGGGCTTGACTCCGAGCAGACCGCGCTGCATGTGGGCACCGCGCAGCCTCGGGAGGAGTTCTTGGAGCGAAGCCCGCGGACACCTGGCTGAAGCTGGTGTATTTCACCAGGTAATGAGCTCGTCACGGGCCTTCTCGTTAGCGGTGACCGAATGTTTTGTTCCTGTTCGGTGCGCTTTGTGCCTCAAAACAACAAAGCAATGTTTAGTGACCGTGGCCTGCGCCCAGATCTCAGGAGGGGACGGTGCAGCGCTGCAGAAGGAAGCTCTCGGAAAAGCTGCGGCGCTGGCGTTGAAAAATGTGAGTAATGGTGAAGGTATGTGTGTGCAATTAAGCAATTATGTGTTTAAACAAACCTAGGTACTTCTGCAATTAAGTAGTCTTTCACGGTATCATGTCAGCTTAATTGAATTGTCTGCGCGCCGCTTTTAATGTTTAATAAGGGAGATACAAAAGAGAAAAGAGCTTGAGAACTTCATCAGGCCCCGCTCGCCAATTAACCAGCGCTTAAAAGTTCCTCGAACTGCTCCGCGTTGCCTGTCCCGGGGATGGGACGTGCTCGGATGGCCTCTCGGCGCTAATTCGGCGGGCTGGCGGGGTGTTAAGAGGCAGGAAGGGGAGGAAGAACCCCGCGAAACATCCCTGGGGCAGGAAGGTTCGCTAGGCTGGGTGCGAGCTGCGCGGTGGCCGGCCCTTCGCCGCCGCTTCGCTCCGAAATGGGGACCCAGGTGGAATAAAACCCGCAGTTCTGATTCCCTTTGACCCTGCTCTTGCATCCCTCGCTCCGTTGGGTTCGATTGCAGAGCTGGTTGCCCCATGGCTTTCAGTTTCCCCGTGCGTGTTATGATGAAATCTGCAGAAACAGGCTCTGCTTTGGGAACACCCCTGCTCACCGGCTGGCTCGGGCAGCGGCGTTACCTTAGTGCGATCTTACCGCGGGGCTGCGAGTAAAATGGGTTCTAAAAGCTGCTTTTATGGGTTTAAAATGGGCGTAAAGCTGCTTCGGCTCTTCCTTCTGATCGCTACCGGTAAAAGCAGTTTGAAAGCGTCGCGTTTAGGAAGGCACTGATTGCTGGAAGAGCCGATTTTTGGCTCTTTAAGGTAAAGCTGCAAAAAAAACCAATCTGGGGGGTTTTGTAGGGAGTCTTGCGGCACGAGCGGGGCTTCACCCCGCCAGAGGAATTGCTGACTTGCCACAGGAGGGCAAAGCAGAAAGAAAGGAGCAGAAATCCCTTGAAATCGCTTGCCTTGCCCTCTGGGAGCCTGCCTGATCTCATGCTCTGATCAGTCCTGGTGCTGGGAGCCAGGAGGCAGCTCGGCCACCTTCCCTCCTCTACGTGGGAAGAGCTCCCGAAGACTCTGGCCGTGAAATTTCCCAATCTGCCAGACCAACGGCAGCCCCGACGCCCCTGCAAACCCTCTGCAGAAACTATTTCTGTGTTTCGGGTCCCAGCAGCGGAGCCGCGCTCGCGTTTCGCCGCTCGTTGCAGGTAGGGCTGGCTGGCGGAGTGCAGAGTTTCCAAACACAGCGGCGAGGGGAGCGGGAGGAGGAAGGGATTAGAGTGCAGATCGCCGGTCCAAAGGTTGCTGGCAGCTTCGTGCCTTGTTTTTCTCTGGATTTGTCGGCAGCTTTCCGGCACGGCGGAAACCTCGTGCGCGGCTCTGTAACGGGTAAAGCGGGAAACGTTAAAAACCTTCGCTGATAATCCACGCGGGGAGCGTTTTTCCTCCGCTTCGAGCTGCTTTTCGACGAGCCTCTGCCCCGGAGCCGTTAGCAGATAAGCACGGGTGGGGAGAGGAGGAGGAAGGAGGCCGCTGCGGAGTCGCTGACAAAAGCCAGGAGCAGAATCGGTGGGCACGAAGGGAGTGGGAGAGGCGTGGAAGAGGTGCTTGAAGAGCTCCTCCCGCTCGCCGGCCGGCCGGGGAGAGCTCCCGCAGCTCTCGCTCCTCGGTGAGGGGTTTGTGCAACGCGACCTTGTGCCTGCTAGCAGATATTTGTTTGCAGAGCTGCGGATGATCGCTGCTCTGGTCTCGGGGGTGGGGGGGGGAAATTCCAACCGTGCGCCGTGCCCGCGGACGGAAAGGTGAATTCCCGGAGCGCTTCGCTGTCCCCTAACCCCCGGTTCGTGGACCGGGCTGTCGCCCTCTCGCTTCCGAGCCCGGGGGGCTGCACGGAGTGCTTCCTCGGGAGTCTCTCGGGGTCTGGAGCTGTGCAAAAAGGAGAGGTGAGTGCCCAGCGGGGGGAGGCAGCCCTTCCCCGAAACGCTGACCGGGCACGGGGGGCGTAGATATGAGCGTCGTGCGTCCTCGCCTCGCTGCAGGCTCACGGCAGCTCTCCTGCTTTAACCATCCTGCTGGATTTCAAGTTTTTTTTTTTTTGTTTGGCCCTTTCGAAACAGATTTAACCAGTTAAGCGCGCCGCATTTTTCGCATTTTTAAAATGTTTGCCTTCCGCCCTTGCTTTTTTATCTGCTATTTTGGGGCTGACCTTGGCTTGTCCTTCCTACCTCCGCTTCCAGTTCGGTTTCTCCGGGACACCCGGCTCTTCGGGAGCCCTGTGTTCTCGCGGGCTGCTGATAGCGCCCGCAGGATGCGGTGCTGAGCGGCTGTGGGCTCTGCGTATCTGCAGATGCGTGCCAGAGGAGAAGGAGGCTTCCGAGAGCTCTGGGTGAACTGAAAAATTTCAAGGAAGCTCGAGGAAGCTGACAGCCCCTCCGTAATTGAAGGGTTTAGTAATAAACTCAAGTGGGAACACGTGGTAGCTGGTGGAGGAAGGTGCTCGGCAGCCCTCGGTCTGTTGGGCCCCTGCTTTTTTTCAGTGTGCTCAAAAAATCACGTAGGAAATCGGGGGAATACTGAACTTGCCGATTTCAAAACGGGTCCGAAAAGGACCTGACGGTGCCGAAGGGCTGGCCAAGAGAGCAACAGCTGGGTTAAAGCCCGAACCCCGAATTTCAAGCTCAGTAGGGCAAAACGTGTCCTGACAACGCTGAGATCTGGGATTTCGTCCGACAGCTCCTGAGGAGGCTGACGGGGCTCCTCTTTTTGTTGCAGACAGGTCCCAGGCGCGTGTTTGGTGTGCTCCGTGCGGAGGTTTCCCCCTTCTCCTCTCCCAGCGCCGGGATGGAGAGCGCTTTGCTCAGCCCCCACAGGCTTCAGAAGCCCTCTCAATCACGTGGAATAAGTCAAAAATGGCTCCGTCACCCCCAGACTGTGTCCGGGCTCTGTCCTGTAAGCCTGTCGTGGCTGTTGGAGGACCAGGCTCTCTGGGGGTTTCTGTGGCTGACCAGAGTCTGGGCTGGATCCTCTTTCTTTTTGACCCTTTTCAGCACGGTTAACGTCAGCTCCCGGGGCTGAATTGTCCTGGGTGCCTTCCCCGGGGCTTTGACCCGGCGTACGAGGCAGAATTCAGAACAAAACAAGTCACTTGCTCCCTGGTAAGGATCAGCAGGAGCGGTTCGGCGCTGAGTAATCTCTCCCTCCTCATACCCAGGAGGACGTTTTCTTCCCCGCCTCGCCGGTTAAAGTTTATTTTACCGGAGCTGGGAAGGGTGTGATACCTGGCAGGTGAGCTCGGGTTACTCATTACCCCGCTGGCTTTCTGAATTCACCGCTAGGAGCTGCGGAGCTGCTCGGGGCGGGCTGACCCTGTGGTCGCTGGCCGAGCGCCGCGCTTCTGCGGAGCCGCTCGCTCCCGTTTCACGTGGGAGCAGAAAGGAGAGCGCCGCGTTCCTTCTCCTGGGCGCTGATGGCACTGCCCGTCCCCTTCAGCTCGTGGAGCTGGTGAAACGCGGCGCGTGCTCAGATTTCCGGGCCAGATGATCGCTTAACCGAGTCCAAGTTCCCTCTTGCGCTGAAGCGGCGGGGTAGAAAGGGAGAGAAAGTCTTCGAACGGCAACTAGCAGCTGCTAATACTTCCTAAACCTCTTATTTACAGGTCTTTCGAGGCTCTGCAGCTCGGTCAGAGGAAACTGGGAGCTGGTAGACTTGTGAGTCTCTTGACCAGGCAGGCATTGAGCATAAACCCACCTCTGCTTTGGACACCTGCTGGGATGAGGCTTTGCTTTTCCTTTTGCCCCTTTGTGCGGGGGCTGTTTTTAGCTCGTTAATCCCTGAAACAAAAGCGGTGATCGCATCCCGGGAGCCATCAGGTGGGGCTGGTGGAGAAGTGGCTGAGCTCACCGAGCCTCCTGCCGTTTCAGAAGCGCAGGGTGGCTGAAAGCAGCCGTGTGGGGAAGGCGAGGAGCTCCAGCACGGAGGCTGCGCTTGTGTGAGCGCCCTTAGCGCGGGGGAATCCCGGTGTGGAGCTGCTCGCCTGGGGCTCGATGGCTGAGCTGCACCAGCTCCCTCTTACGCTCGGTTTGTCTCATCGATCGCGCTCCGAGATGCTGTCGGAGATGCGTGCGCGGGTGACTTCCACTCTGTGGTTGAGGTTTGCGTGCTTTGAAGATCTGAGGCCGATCGCTTGGTGCCCTGCGTTGATCTCGGGTAAGCTTTCGCTGGTTTCTGCCCTCCTCGGTTTCGGCAGCGTCAAAGCAAGCTCGAGAGCGAGCGGCGAGGGTGCGTAGAGGGAGGCAGTGCCCGGAGCCTTCTGGGCACGAGCATTTTCCAGGCACGAAGACTTCGGAAGCGCTGCCTTTCGCCATCGTGCCGCTTCCTTCAGTCCTCGCAGCCTGAGTTTTCAGCCCGTGGATCTCCCATAGCTGGGTACCCTGCGTCTCCTATCGCTAATTAAAGGATTTGAGGCGAAATTGGTCTCGTGTCAAGGTGTTTTACAAGCTACAGCATGCTTGGGGGGCAGTAGGCGGCTGGTGACCAAGTGAAATCTCGTACCTGGCGTGTCGAGAGCTTTGCCCTTACATCGGTGTCGTGACTCTCGGGTGCTGCCAGACCTGCGGGGGTCAAGTTTGTCCTCTCAGGCTCGAGGGTGAGACATCGGTCCCTGCTCTGCGACAGCTTCTGAGCGCCCAAATTACGCGGCTGCCCCAGGGCAGCAGCTGGGGAAATGTGGCCAGGGCTCGGCTTCGTGCGGCTTCGAGTGGGGCGTAGAAACTACCGAGAGCCTCGGCCCTAAGGGGCTGGGAGAAGGAGGAGCGCTGCGTTTTGTTCACCCCGTGGGGTGGTTTGAGGCTGATTTGGGGCTGGATCACCTCGCGTGGGGCACCGGGTCACTGCGTGCTTGGGTCGAGGGGTCCGCTGGGTCCGAACCTCGCCTCAACTCCAGCTGCAGAGCATCACCCCGCTGCGTCCTCCCTTTCATAGAAGGATAAGATCGAATTTCGTCGTTTTTTCCACCAGCCTCATCGATTTGTAGCCCAGTCTAGAATATCCCGGCTTGGAAGGGACCCATAAGGATCGTCGAATCCAACTCCTTCGGCTCTTCCAGCACCAGATGCAGTCCCCGTCCTCTAAATACCAGAAATTCCTCGCTCGGGGCAGCGAGCCGGCGTGACGGGCTGTCACCGCGCCGCTCTTTGCCCTCGCTTCGGGTCTGTTGAAACAGCTGCTTTCTTCTTCTTTTCCAGGTATTGTCTCGCTTTAAAATTGCCAGCAGCTCTCTTGCGGAGGCATTGTGAAGCGCTCCTGCCGCAGAAAATTGCGGTGTTTGCTCTCGAATCAAAAGGGCCGCGTGGTGTTTGTGGCTCGCGCCCCGGATCGCCTTGACTGCGGCCGGTTTATGGCAGAGCTGGAACTGAAACCTGGCTGCTAGGCACAGGCTGGTGCAAGCGGCCTTCTGCGCAGTCCTCAGGCAGGTGCCGTTTCATTTAAAAGCTTAAAAAGTGATTTTTTTTGGGTTTCTGAGCGCTTCGAAGATCTGTGATGGCAGGAGGGAGCCGGGATCCTGCCCAGGAGCTGAGGCACCGCTAACTCCCGCTTTTCGCAGCGCCTGCTGATGGTTTGGCTGGTTTGGGAGCTTTTCCTAGGAAAAGCCCTGCCCACAGCTCCTGCTGGCATTGCCTGCACGGCCCTGGCGTTGTCGGCGTTGTGGCTGCACCTGTGTTGGCTCAAGGGGAGCTCTGGGATCCAGGTGCATTGTCCCAAAAACTCGCGGCTCCGTGTCCCCAAAACGGGGGCCAAGCAGCTTGGTGCCAGCCGCCTTTTCGGTCAGGTCCTCCCGGTGTCTTCCACCTTCGGTGTTTTTTTATAATTGCAGCCTTATTTTCCGATTGTTTTCAAGTGAGGTGCGTGATCAGGTTGCACGCACGCTCCTTTCTTGTTTTGAGGAGGGAACAGCCCGGTCGGGGGCCAAAAAGGCACCAGGAACGGGAGCACAGCGCGCAGGCGGCTTCGTTCCCTGAAATCAGCCCCCTCGGCCAGGCAGGCAAGAAATTAAAAGCCTCGATGAGGAGAGAACCTGTTTCAGAAGCATCCTGCAGGCAGCAGAGCAAGGGGGGTTCGGCGGAGGAGCTGCTCGGGTCTGGGAGCCGAGCCACCCGGCGCCGTCACCAAGCCCTCACGCCAGCTCTGTGCAGGAAGCCAAGCGTGCTGCAGGCTGAGAAGGTAAAACAGAAGCACGGGGAATATCCAGGCTGTGTCCTACACCTCCCTCTGGGGCAGAAACACCGCGACCCGTCACCAAAACATCCCGTTCCCTAGAAGACAGGGCAAGCTTCCCTTGCTCCCCGAAGCACGCCGCGCTTGGTGTCGGATGCGCATCTGGAGCCAACGCTTGCGTGACCTTGGAGTTTGTGTTGTGCTGCTTATCGCAGGTGGCATCAAGGTGTGGGGTTGTCTTTGGAATATGTGTTAACTCTTTCCCCTTATGCTCGGGAGCTGCTGGGAGACTTGTTTCAGGTGGGTTTTTTCCCCAATTTCTTCGTTCTAGAGAAGCGGGAAGCGGCGATTTAATGTGAATTTAGGCCCAAATGCGTCTCACTATGAAATCCTGGTGGGGTTTCTCTGCAGTAAGGCAACGCCTGTGCGTTAACAATGGCTTGAGTTAGCAAAATCCAAGTGCAGAACGTGGAAAATATTGGGGTCTTGTGACCGTTTGCAGCTGAATTCTCTTTTTTGTCCCGGAGCTCGACAAATCCTGAAGAGCGCAGCCTTCGCTTGCCCGAGCAGCCTTCAGATAAGTCTCCAGACAAAATAAAACTTCCTCTGGCACAACGTCTGCTCGGGACGTTGGTTTTGACTGATGCGGAGCTGGTTGGCCTTGTGGGTCGAGCCGGTGCTGATCTGCTGCCCCACGGGGGCGAGAACCTGGAGCCTCGGCTGTCGGCTTGTGCAGGAGGACGAGCTGCGACCTCCCGGCTGAGAAGAGACTCGAGGAGCAGAGCTGAGGAGCGGTCTCCGGCCTGGCAGCGATGCTCCAGCTGGAAGACGTGGCCTTGCTGAGGCTCTGCCGCCCCGATTCTTCTCCAAAAGCCTTCCTCGCCCCGCAGCGAGGCGTGTAGGGCATCGCAGCGATCGAAGGAAGAGCGCAAAGCCCATCCTTGGTGCTCGCTGCTGGCCGGGTGCGTGTTTCAAGAGCAGAGGAGGGACCCCAGGGACGTGTCTGCACCTACAGGGCGCAGCGAGCCGCGGGACGCCCAGCGTGGCCATTAATCCGCCCGGCGTAGCTGCCAAGTTTTACTTGAACCTCAAACTCTGCACGAGGTGAGTAGTTTCGCCTTCCCGGGCGTGTTTCCTCCCAGCTGGGAAGCGTGGTGGCAAAAACCTGCTTCCCTTAGGAATTTAGGAAATTTAGAAATTTAGCTTTTAGGAGAGGACCGAGGGCATCGCTGACCTAGCGAGCGGGGCAGTAGCTCTTCCACCTTCGTGCCCGGGTTGCTCCCGGTGTTGGGTCCGCACCACAACCTGTGATTTCCAGGATGATGGGGTGCTCCCTGCTGGCGTTTTGCTAGCGGGGTGGCTTGTCTGGGGCCGGTATTGCCCTGGAATCAAGAGGGAGGAGTTGCTGCCTCGTGTCCGTGGGCCTGCTAAATGATGATTTCGCCTCAGACGTCGCAGGGAAGTGCCTCTCGCTGTTCCTCCGAGCTCTTCAGGCCTCAGCTGAGGTGGTTAAAGGTTCACCACTCACACGTTGTGCTTTTACAAGCCAAACTAGAAATGTCTGCCCTTACTGCTGAGGTCAGGTAAGGGAGGGAGCCCTGAAGTGCAGTTTTACTGGCGGAAAGCAGATCTGTGTAGCTTTGGAGGATGGATCTAAACCTTGGTAAGGTGATTACTGTAGCTTTCCGCGCACCTTTTCATAATGCAACTCTTTTTCGATAGTGCACGCGTACCTTGCTGGTACTGTAAGGGTTTTTCCTGATCTTAGCCTTTCTTTGGGGGGGGGGGGGAACTTGTTTTTATTGGCTGTTTTGGTGTTGATTTTTGTGACAACCATCACACCCCGCTCTTGTTCACGTCTCGCCTTGCGTGTCTGCGTTAATCACAGCTAAAACGGTTTTGCCTCGAGTTAACGGGATCGCCAGCCTGCAAACGGAACCTCTTCATGCAGATTTATCCTGATGGAGGGGGAAATTCAGTACTGCGTCTTGGGCTCCAGCTCGACGCGTCCTCTCTAGATAACACCAGCCTTCTAAATCGCCTTGTTTTAGTTTGCCTTTGTAGCAAAATGTCATTGGTGATAGAATTTGTTTTAGGGGTACCCGCTACAACTGGGCGCCCCCTCTGCAGGCGCGTGAAGTGCGGTGGGGGCAAGGAGCTGCTGGAAGCAGCTCGTGGGCGGTTTTCGGGAGGGCCAACGCCTCGCTCCCGTCACCCTCAGAGAACTTCAGGAGTGGCAGGGATGTTTAAAGGGTTCTGGTCACGATTGCGCTCCTCTTCGTAGTCTTGTTTGCGGGGTTTTTGGACAAACTCCGTGAAAAGGTGGTGGTTGCACACAGGAGCTGTTGCTCATCTCGTGTCGGGGCTGTGCTGCAGCTTTGAGGCCCCTTGCGAGGAGCTAGCCTGGGCTTTGGCAGCTCACACAGCCGATAACCAGTTAAATAACCAGTTTCAACACCCAGAAAGGACTTTCTGGACCGTAAAGACCTTGCTGAGCAATCTCCGAGTTACTCATTCTGGTTTGGGAAAGCTTGACGCTTTCCTGAAGCCTGTGCTGACTGGATGGCTGAAGAAGAGGTGTGTGGGGCTGGTTAACTCGAACACGATCCCGTTTCTTGGTACATTGGGACCCCAAAGCGTGAGTTGGGGCTGTTGTCTTGCAGGTTGGGGGCTGTGGGGTTTCTTGCCCCATCCGTGCCTGCGCCGCGATGCCTTTCCTCGGGATCCTGACGTCCGTGCTGTTGCAAACGGACTGCCGCTGCTTACCCGACTCGCCAGGTTTTTTCCTTAAAAACCAAAAACTGGAGACCAAAAGCCAAAGGAGAAACGCTGCGCGACGGGAGCAAGTTAATGTTTCGGATGTGCTCGAAGTAACACCCGTTTCTTTTCCTTACAGACTTTTCTTTCGGTAGTAGCTTCAAAAATGAAGGTCAGAGGGTTCAGCTGGTGAAGAAGTCCCGAACACCTCGAAGGGTCGACTCTGATTTAAGGTAACTGTCGCAGCGAGTTCCACTACTGTGCAAATAAGTTGGGGGGTGGCAAGGTGTGGCTTATTTCCTGTGTTTTGGGGGCAGAAATGTCTCTTCTGGGGCAGTGACGGTGACCAGAAGCCTGATGTGGCGGTGAGCTCAGAGCACGAGCTCTGCTGACGTGGGGCCAGGCTCCGTCCTGGTGGCTTTATTACGTGGGGGGATTTCAGTGCCTCGCTGACAGCAGGCAGGAGAGGAGGCTCGCAGGAGGGACAGGAGCAGGGGAGAGCTGTGAGGAGGGAGTGAGGGCGGTAAGAAGCTCCCCAGCTGCGCTCTAACTCCGAATTACCCATCTTTGACCATTTCTCTGGCATTTTAGAACATCAGACGCATCCTGGAGGTATCTAGCTTCCCCTAGCGTACCCGTACACCTTGCGTGCTTCTCCGCCAAGGCTCTGAGTGAGGCTGGGGGCTCTGGCTGCTGTCAAGCCCGCACCGGCTGCTTCTTGCTCCCCTGGGTGTTTTGGGGTCCTTGTCTCGGAGTTGCTGTGTCACCCGGCTCAGGAAAACAGGGCGCAGCCGTAACGCCTCGCGGTGCCTCTTCTCTGAGAGCTCGCTCTCCCAGAAGCGCTTTGTTTCTGGTAGCTTGCCATCAAAATGCTCAGTAAAAAACGGAAAATTACCCCAGGTATCCAACTATTGTTGTTTCGTGACTTCAGCTTTAAAAGTTCCCGGTTGGCTTTGACACCTGAATACTTTGGCACAAGCGGAGTGGGAGGAATATTTACCGCCAGTCGCGTATGGTTACGGCCACGGCCCGGGCACGGCTAGCGATTGGCTTGCTCAAGTCTCCTGTGGGAAAATCCATGTTTTAAATACGCATGCCAGCCGTTCTGCGAATGCTCTGACCTTGGAGCTGCTTTTTTTTTTTTTTGATAGCGGACAGCAGGAAGGAAAATAGGAAAAATAAACCCTCGCTCTTTCCAGGAAAAGGAAAGGAACGGCTCTTGTAAAGGCTAGGCTGGCACAGAGGGCGTCGCATCTCCTTCAATCGCCCTTTTCCTGGAGGGTAGGAATAATACCTCCCTTGAGCCGTGTCTGTGGGGTGCTTCACACACCAGCGCTGGTGATGAGGGATGAGTGGAGCGGGCAAAAGCTGCTGCTCCTGAGCTGTGGGCTCGGCTCCCTGGTGGATGGAGGGAGGAGCTGCCGCTTGGTGGTGCTGAGGGCGTCTGGGTTCGCCGTGCTGGGTCTTTGTCCGTGAAGTCCAGCTCTGCTCGTGAGCCCCTGGTGCTGGTTTACAAGCCAACGCAGTTGCTTTTCACAAATGTTTTTGGTTGCTGGGATCATTCATTTTCAGGAGCAAATGGATCCCGTCCAGAGAATCGCCTTGGTAACTGAACGTGGGTGCAAAGAGGATCTGTTTGAGTTGTAAACTAAAATATGTAACCGCGCCGAGCCAGGAAGAAAGCTGATAAAATATTCACTGCGAATTTTCTGCAGCGTGGCCCAAAAACTGCCTCCAAATTGTGAGGCCGTACCAAGTGCAGCCTGCTTGTTTGGAACATTTCTGCTCGGCTCAAAGGGGCGGTGGAAGTGAAAAGCAGCGGCGGTGCGGAGCCTGCCGTGCTGAGGAGGATGTTGGTGGCCCTGCAGGCGAGGAAGGTCTCAGCTGTGAGCCATCACCTCGATTTCCTAATGCCCCATCTCTCCTCTGCTTCTTTTTGAAGCACTGGTGTTCGTGAGCCAGCTTGCCACGCACGTGTCCTGCTCGAACATCCACCCTGAAGAGGTTTCTGGGAATCTAACGCCGTGCAAAACCCAAACAAGCGACAAAAGCTGGGCTGGGTGTGTGCTGCTGGACGTGTGGTTGGTGTAACTTAGCTCAGTAAAAGCTGATTCCTCTCTGGTCTCTCAGGTGTGGCAAAAGCTTTCCTTTTCCTCTTCGTTCCTTTTCCTCCAGCGGACTGGAGGCTCTTGGTGGCAGGGACCTCAGTGCTGAGCATGTGGGAGCCGTAGTGCAAAAAGCTGAGGATATTTAAGGTCGCGATGCTGGGTGTGAACCCCCGCAGACCTCGGTTTGATGTTACCTCACTCACGGAAGGCTGAGCCTAGGCAAAGGCTCCCGGAGAAACAGCGGGGACGAGGAACAAACCGGAGGGAGGATTTTCCAGCTGCAAGGCTGGTTCCTGTTGCGTGTCCTTCCTGGAACAGAAGGGGAATCCCCAGCACTTAGGATGCAAGAAGAAATAAATCTCTTCTAGCAGTGAAATCTCTTCTAGCAGTGAAACCTGCAGTACTCAGGGCCCAGAACGGGCCGGAGCAATTCAACGTCCGACCCCGGAGCTCACACCGAACGCGAGCGGCCAGCATCTGAGGCAGCCAGAAGCTGTGAAATTAAGCAGGAAACGCTCAAATAACACCCGTACATCCAGGTAGCTGCGGAGGTCAGCGCCCACGTCGGCGTGCGAGCGAGGATTAGGGCTGCTAATAACAGCCTCCTGCAGCATGACCGCTGGATCGGCTCCAGACAATGCCGTCTGCCCGGTGGCATGAATGCCGCTCTCCCCAGCTGCCTAAATCGGTCAGATGGAAAAGTAATCCTGTTTGTGCTTCCCCACTGACACAGATTGCGTAATTAAAGTGGGGCAGATCTGCTGTGAATTTGAATTACCTTCCAGCGTATTCTTTTTTTTTTTATTCTCCTCGTTTATAGCCGAGGTGGGATTGGAACTGTTAGGAGTTACAAAGGGCAGCAAATGTCCACCGCAAGCTGTTGCGTGAGGATTTTGTGGTCTCGTAGCCTCCCGTTTCTGCAGGGCATCGCTGGGATCCTGTGGAAATGGAGCCGCACAGAGCTCCTCCAGGATAAGGGCTGCAAATGCCCAGATGCAGCTAAATTCACTTAAATTGTGCTTTGCTGCCCAGAACGTGCTTCCTGCTCTGGAAACTGCACTGCTGCAGACCAGAGGAGGTGAGAGGGAGCCGGGGGGAGCTGCACAGACCTGATCCAGCAGGGATCCAGAGATCTCCGCGATAAGGTCGTGGTGATCGCGGGAGATCTGTGGGCTCCAAACCTTCGCTCCTCGGCCCTCCGGGCTGAGCTCGGGTCAGACGAGGACGCCTGCCGTGTGGATTTGGTTAATCCACTGCAGAACCCAGCCTGCTCCGACGGCACCGTGTGGGTGTTCCTAAAGCCATGGTAAGGGAGGGGTAAGAGAAGGAGGCTTTTCCACACCTGTACCAGGAGCGTGGGGATTTGGCTCTGAGTAGTCTTGGAATAAATCAGTCCGATTTAGCTTGCTGGCTCGTGAGGCGGCTGTCGCTGTGGCCTCGAGGAGAGTCGGGGAGTTCTGGCCTGCTTGAAAACCCATGGCATTTAAAAAACCCGTGGCATTTATTTTAGGGGTATTTTCAGAGCTGCCTTCAAGAGCGCTCTGCGTTACGGTTGTAGGGTCCTGGTGGCTAAACCCCGAAACGTTGGGTTAGTACAGAACATGCTGCTTCCACCAGCTGCCGTGGAAGGCACGAATTTCCTCCGATATCCCAGCTGGGATATTGGTTGAGGTGAGTAATTACATCTCAGGTGTTGAAAGAAGCCGCAGCAGTGGCAGCGTCCCCCTGCTGCCAGCGGCTGCGTTATAAGGGACTCTCCCTGTCAGATCAGTTGTGCATCCCCTTCCTGGGCTCAGAGAGCAAAACCCTAAAAAAAAAAAAAAAAAGAAAAATACACTCGTGTACCTGCGTGCTCGCTGCACATCAGCCTCTGAGGCTGAGTCACGGCCTTAAACCCTCGCTTACGGTCTCGGTGGAAGCATTGCAGGGTGAGGTCAGACTTGGTCCCCTTCTGGCTTTCACCCTCTGAACGATGCTGGGAACCAGTTTGCAAACTGGAACGGGTTTGGGTGTTGTGGTGCTCACACCTGGCCCCACGCGGGTTATTTCTGTCATCCAGCAGGACTGGAGCACGGCTCCAGGTCATGACCAGCACTGGTGGGCTGGGGCATTGCCTCGGGCACGTAACCGGTGCTGTATTTTGGGGAAAAACGCTCGCTGGGAGGCACGAGCAGAGGTGAGAGGAGCAGAACCACTTCTCTTTTCCTTCTGCTTAATAAAAACAGCCACCTTTAGTAAACTAGCCCCGGTTTGATTTTGATTTTTCCCTGTGTAGGAAGTCTGGGGTCTTCTTAATAGAGACGAGAGGCTCGAAAAGAAGCCTCGGAGCTCACTTAAAACATTTGTCCTTTGTTTCCTTGCTCTCGTGAACTGCCTGACGGGGCTAGAGGCTTGTCTCAAAGCTGCTCCTTGTCCCAAAGAGGCGTAATTTCAGGTCTTCTGCCCTCTTCCAGCTCGCTGTTGTAGTTCCAGTTTACTCCGCAGCCCTCGCTAGCCAGCGCCCTGCTCCCTTTTCCCCATCAAGTCCTGCGGAGTCGAGTTGTTTCGGTGCGAGCACAGACGCCAACTTCTTTTCCAACCACTGCTTCCCCACCTGTAGAAGCTCCCTGCTTTTACAAGCTGAGCTTTTACTGCTTTTATTTCTTGGCCTCCTCAGCTCCATGGCGTGGCTGATGCCCCGTTACCCCCGTGGGGGCGTCGTGACCGAGCCTGGGGCGCTCTGCTTCTCTTAACGGGGCCGATCGGTGTCTCCTGGAGCACTGCACGGGCCCCGGGGTGGAACAGCCCGGTAGCCACGTGGGAGGCGCAGACCCCATCCATCTCCATCAGCATTTTACGAGGCCTCTGCAGTGTGCCCGGCTCCCTCCTTTGTTGCTGCCCGCCCGGGGAAGTTCGCCGCTGAATCGCGGTGCGGGAGCCTCAACGCCGGCTCTGGTCGCGTCTTTGGGATGCAGCAGGAAGCGGGGAGGGAGAAATCCCTCTGCAGGCTGGGCTTTACACGTGCTTTTAGGCTGATAGCCCGGCAGGTCCTTGAGGAACAAGTGCTCTCCCATCTATCCGTCCCCCTTTTTGGTGAGCTGCACGTAGGGGGAACAAAAATAACGCTTATCAGCGTGGGAGCCGGGGGAGCGCATCTCAGGGATTTTCGGCCAGAACTCGCAGCGTTGATTCGTTGGAAGATGGTTTTGGCAGGGAACAGCATGTGCTGGGCACCAGGAGCCTGGTTTTTAATAACAGCAGCAGCAGCTGAGCATCCGTGTCCTAAAGGGGGGAAGCCGCTGCGCTCGCACGGCAGCGTTCAAAGAGCATTTGCAGGGATGTCAAGCGCAACAGGCTGAAAACAGCCTCGAGGAGGCTGTAAAGGGAAGAATTGGGAAGTTAGGAAACATCGAGCTTGCCCCATGCTGTTAAAGCTCGGGTCTCTGCCTTCCCTTTTGTGTATTTAAGATACGGGGATGCTCATTACACGTGTTGATCCCCTCCTCCTGGCTCAGCAGGGTGAGAACTAAAGGGAGTGCTGGCCACCACAGATCTGATCGTTATTCCCATTATTCCTTTCAGCTGCCGGATTTTGCAGCCCAGCCTTCTTTTGCAGGGTGTTTGTATGTAATAGAGGCAGGGATGGGATTCGTCGTACAGCTGAAACTTTGCGCTTTAGCTCTGGATCTCAGTTTGCTGTTCCCTTCACCCACGCACCGCTCTGCACGTTTGCTCCTCTCCTTTATTTTCTGTCTGCGCTTTTCCTGCAACACCACCCCGGGGCATGTGCGTGCCTGCAGCGAAGCTGTCCCCAACACGGGCTTGTGCTGGGCGTGAGTCAGAAGTTTTAAACGCTGGCTTAACTCCAGCCATTCCCTTCCTCTGCATCCCCCTGGCTGAAACCTGGGCCTTTTTTGCTTTAAAACGACATCGGTAGCGACTGGGAGCGATTGGGACGGCGGTGGAGGGCCAGGGGCTTGGCTCCGGGGTCCGCCGCCCTGCAGCCTGGCTTCGTGCGCCGGTGCCGGCAGTGAATCAGCGCTTTGGGGGTGAGTCACGGCGCTGTCATGTGCGGTTCCAGCTGGGGACGAGCCGAGAACAAAGCCTGCAGGAGACAGCCTGAAACCGGAGCAGGGGGCGCGGGCTCCTGCTGCTGCGCCTTCCCCTTTGAGCGAAGGCTCAAATTCGGTCACTGCTCCACGCCCAATCTGCTCCAGCTCGTCCCCGCGCGCCTGGTGCAGCGGGATGCCCCACGAGACTGCGCTGCCTTCCTGCTGCTGCTGCTCAGTCAGGGGCATCTTAAACCTCCTGCGTCATCTGAAAGCAGTGCTCACAGGACGTCTGTTTACCTGAAATCAGAGCGGGGGTGCTCTGCCAAGGGCCCCAAACCTTGGGTCTGGTGATAGAAACCCATCCCTGACCCGCTGGGCTCTTCGGGGCAGGCGCTGAGCTGCCAGCGAGGGATGTGTTGGGGTGGCTGCTGTGAGCGGGCGGTCATCCCCAGCCTGGGCTTTGCCTCTCCGCCTTCCTCCTGAAGGCACCGCTCAAAATAAAACCCGCTTTCCGCTTCGCTAGCACCCACCCGGGGGGGCTAATGGCCTCAAAGGAACCCCCGTAAAAAACCTACAAGGTCGCTCTGCTGCTTTACAAGGCTCGTTTCTTTGGGGCTTTTGTAAAAGCTTAATTTATGACCTATTTGTTTAGGCGGAGAGGAGGGAGGGGAAGCACGCTGGAGCGCAGCCTGCCGGCTCCACTTTGCCCCCTGCTGCCCCGCGCGTGGGTCTCAGGGCGTTTTTGGGGCCGGTCACTGCCATAACGGGAGCGACCCCTTTGGGATTTCGTCCTGCTCCTGGGCCTGCCCCCTCTGTTCATCGCCCGCCTCCTGCTTTGGTCTGAGCCATCGCCCTTCCCGACACGAGCAGCGCATGGAGAAGGAGCAGCAATGTGTGGATAAGGAGCAGCAGCGTCTTCCTTGCCTCCGCTGCCCTCTTGGAGCGGCTCCCCCACAACGCTTGGGGTGTTCCTAGGGCCTTTTTCTGCCACCCCAGCCCTGCGCAGCCCTTCCCTGCCCGAGCTTTTGCCAACCTTTCAGTTTCCCCCCGCACCTCCTCAAGCGTTTCTGCCTTCCTCCGCTGCCTGCTTCTGGACCCCTGCCTCTCCCCGATGGCTTTGTCCTCGTGCAGGGACGCTCCCGGCCTTCCTTCTTCTGCCCAGCGCCTAAATTCTCCGGAACAATTTCCATCCTGCTCCGCTCGGCGGTGCGCAACGGAGGAAAACCCTTCCCCGGAAGCCGGATCCCTGCCTCGGCGCAGCCTGGCACTACCCTCTGCCGGCTCCCGCGCCGCATTACAGCCCCGTCCCGCCTCGCGGGGCCGCCGGAGGAGGACACAAAATCGGGTTCGTTGCAGCCAGAGCTCAACAAACTCAACCACGTGGCTCGGGGGGAGCGCGCCCCGCCCGAGTTCGAGCCGCCCCGCGCTCGATAGCATCTCGGCGTGAGGCGGGGATGAAATGCAATCTGCCCCGCTTCGGGGAAATCGGGCTGGAATGCGTGATGAGCAGATAAGCACAAAGCAAGGGGAGGAGAAGCTGCCTGCGATATTCTTGCCCACTGGCCTGAAACAACCCTTCCCGGAAAGCCATCCAGCGCTCAGGGCCGCTTTTCCTGCTGCGTGCTTCGCCTCATCTCATCCCACCTTTATTTACCGGCGCACGGAAAGCTTTTGGGGTGGTCTGGTCGCAGGAACGTGGCAAGCATCGCTCCGGGTTTTCACGGTGCCATAAATCACCGAGAAGGCACAATGTGGAGTAGGGTGTTCGGCCTCTTAGTAAGGCTTCCCGCTCACAAAACGTGGTGGTGGTGATCCGTCAGGGGCTTTGTCCTCTGTGTAACCTATATTGATACCCACAGCCCGAATTTATAATTGGTAATACGGGTTACACCTCACTGGACGGTGAAGTTGGGGTTCACACCCTCCATCCTGCTGCTCTTTGCAGTTAACTGCGGGTACTGGGCTGCAGTCAGCTCTCCAGCGTCGGTGTTTTGGGTCCGAAAACGTTCCCTGTCCCAGTCGCCGCGTTTTTTTAGGGAGAGGTGAAAGGAGGACCTGGGAATACCCTGACCACACGCAGCAGCATGGGTGATTCTGTGATACTTGGGTAATAACGCGAGAGGAGAGCTGTAACGTAACCACCCGCACAGAGGAGAGACTCAAAGCATCCCTTAGTGGTGAGAGAGGGCAAAGGAAGGGTGGAAAATGGTGCATTTCCAGCTAACGTGCTTAAAAAAAGGCACGGGTGCCTTAGAAGGAGTTCCCAAGAAGAGACTGCTAGGGTCTTTCAAGTCAGCAAGAAGACAGTGAAAAAGATGGAGAGTTAAACTGGGTGCAACGCTGAACTGCCTCGACAGGTGGTTAGCATCTCCTAAGTGGAACGGGAAGAAATTAAAACAGTTAGGACGTGTTTTCCCTTGTCTTTAAATAAAAATAAACCTCCTTCCTCTGACAGTTGGCTCTCGGAGAGCTGGTGTAATAGGGAGCAAAAGGAAGACACCTGATTGTAGGCCTTGGGGTGATGAATTTGAGGAGGGAGCTTTCCAAAAAGGTGGCAGATGCCCGGGGAAGCCTCAAACAGCAGTGCCCGTTCCTTGTCTGCGTGTCGGTGTCTTGTGTTCGCAGTGATTGAGCATCCAGGTGTCTGCGGGCTCCTCTGCTTTGCTGAGAGCCAAAAACGGGCTATTTGTATAAAGAAAAATACGGTTCTCTGGAGGTAGCCTTCGTTTTTGATGCCTCAGATTAATTGCTTTGTTTGTTTCATCAGATACAGTATCTAAAGGCATTTGTGCCTGAAGCCACGGAAGATAGATGGACAAGCCAAGCAACTTCTGACTCTGCATCATTTTCTGGGGCAAAGTTATATGGCAATGTATCCTACAAGGTAATGTAGCCCCTGCAGTGAGTAAAGAGGGATTCCTTTGGCTTGGCTGCTGGGTGATAGGGACAGTGCCTCACTCCTTCCCCACGCCACCCTCATGTCCGACCCAGAGGGATCAGCACAAACCCAGAAGCAAAATTCAAGGAATTTTGCAAAGAGAAAATCCAAATTGCTTCCAAAATCACGTCACCTTTGAGTCAGGTCTCCCCCGCGATGGGTCCGCGTTGTTACTGGGGAGGAAAGCCAGGTGCCAAACAAAGCTCTAAGCGAGAGGTTTCCCAGGACAGCTGAGCCAGCAGCTCGCTGGATGTGACACTTGGGATCTGCATGGCAAAATCTGACACCAGTGACACATCCTAGGGGAGCAGAGGGCACAGCTTGGGCCTGCGGGCAGCGTCTTTGCTGAGAGGTGCTTCGGCTTCCTCAGAGCCCTGAAACCGAAGCCCGTGGTCCTTGTGGAGGCCACGCATGTATGTCCAGACCACGACCAGAGGCACGGGGGCTGCTAATGGCATCAGAAAACGGGGCCAGATGCTGCTTGTGAGCGTTATACTCAAGGCGAAGCATATGTGCAGAGGTTTGCTCCGCTGAGTTGGTGCCTCAGCACGGAGCAGGTTTTCCACACCACACAGGGCTGGCAGAGGAATGCATTAAAAAAAAAGTCCATCCTCACCCAACTGAGCAAGGACTTTATGGCCCCGTGAGCAAAGATGTGCCCCGGGGCTGACGATTCCTTCCTCAGTTTCCCCAGGCGTCACTCGAAACCGGTGAACAAAGCTCTCATTTAACTCAGTCTTGCACAAAATGTATTATTGTCTTCTCTGATTGCTTCAAGCGTGCTATGTTGGCCCAGCGTGACGTTATTGTCACTTCTGGGTATGTGCATGGGAAGTGTTGTCCCTGGAGGGATGCCTTAGAGTCAGCAAAAATGTCTTTTTATCAATTTTTATCAACTTTCTGGTCTTCAGGACGACGTTAGAATTCCCTACCTCAAGCAGATAGCATGCACGCCCCACACAAGCGGGTCTGCCTGCTCTGTAGTTCAGCTGAAGCGTACTAGGGAGGTTTAACGCTCGCTTAAAAGAACAAATTGAGCAGCAAATTTTGGGGGAGCCGGCGTGGTGGTGGAGCAGGGAGGAGCTGCAGTGCTCCGGTGAACTGAAATGGGGTAAAACTCATTGTCTTGTGCTCCTCCAGCCAGAGCGCTGTAACGAAAGGCTCGCTGGCGCTGCCTTAACTTCTCTGCTTGTGTGGACGAACCAAACCTTTCAAAAAAACAACCTGTTTTTTTTTTGGCCGGAGCCGAAACTCCGTGTTCTGGGGCACCTGCAGAGTGCTGGTGGGGGTTGTGCTCGTTTTAGCCTCGTAACTGAGAACGTTCAGCGAGGCCGCGGCCGCTCTGGAGCCCTCGCTGAGCAGATCGGGCAGGAACAAGGATACGCCTCAGAATGCCCATTATTACCCCAGGATCTAGAATCCTGACCCAGTTCATTCGCTGGGTGCCCTCGGACACCGTGCCAGCGTCCCCAGGCGCGCGGGGTGCCTGAGCTAGCCTCCCGAAGGTGCGCCGGGTTTGTTTTAACGCAGCGCCTCGCCGCAAAAGCCGGCTGGGAAGTGACCCGTGTGCGGTGCCGTTGTTTTGCAGGGTGTCTGGTGAGGAATGCAATGGGATCAATAGCATGTCTGCGGAGAGCGGCCCCGGGACGAGACTGAGAAACCTGCCGGTGATGGGGGATGGACTGGAAGCCACCCAAATGTCTACGACGCAGGCGCAGGCGCAACCCCAGCAAGGCAGCACCGTCGGCGTCAACCCCCCTCCGCCAGAGACCTCCAACCCCAACAAGCCCAAGCGCCAGACCAACCAGCTGCAGTACCTGCTCAAGGTGGTGCTCAAGACGCTATGGAAGCACCAGTTTGCGTGGCCTTTCCAGCAGCCCGTGGACGCTGTCAAGCTGAACCTCCCTGTAAGTAGAGGCTGAGCGAGCAGCCCGAGTTTCCCCTCGCGTAACGGTGGGAGGAACGGAACCGCGCGCGTCCGCCCTGCCTCCAAAATCTTGTAAGAAAAGAGCCCCGAGAGGCCAGACTTTGGGTGGTTCAGCTCCCGGTCTGGCTTTTACAATCAGGAGCAGTCCTTCGGCTGGGACACGGAGGAGAAAATACGAATAACATTTCAGGAGCCGGTTGATGTTTGAGGCCGGGTCACCAGCTAGCCGTCTGTCCCTTCCTAGTTAGGCACCAAAGATCGTTAAGCGATAAATCCCTCAGCTTGGGCTCTGCCTTGCTGGTCCCGAAGCCCCCACCACGTGTGCCTTGTGCAGTTTGGTCCCCGTCCCTCCTGGGCAGGAGGAGTTGGAGAGCAGAACCCAAGGAGCCAGCAAAAAGCACAATTTCGAGCTAGCTTCCTGTAGTAAATCACGACAGCATCCCTGCTGTGTGTCTAGATCCTGTTGGTTCCCACCAGAGGAAATTTGTTCCTCTCCAGAAGCTCTCCTTTGTATGACGTGCCTCTTTTTTTTGCAACCTGCTATGATAACACCCACTTCTCTCGTCTGTTTTACTTTGAAGATGTAATAAATATATAATCTATTGCCTAAGCATCAGGCGATTTAATTTCTTTGCATTGGTAACAGTCTCACGGTTGCATCTAGAGATCGCTGGTTCTATAGCAACAGACTTTCAGCCCCTTTTTCTAAACATGATGCCTAAAATAGAAACACCTTCTCGTGTATTATCTGGATGCACTTAACAGGCTCGAAGTAAATCTGATTTCCTCGCTCCTCCGTCTGTTACTGCATTAGGCGTGTGACCTGTTGCGAAGGGTCATTTGTTTCAGATTTTGGGAAACTGCTCGGCTCCGTTACAGCCCCAAAACCCACTTTCTGTGCTTTTTTGTGCCTCTGTCTGCTGAGGGGTAAATTACTCGCCCGTGAGGCTGCTGTGCTGAGTTACAAACACCTCGCTCCCTGGAGGACAGCACAGCAAAACCACTGATCGCCCGTGTTTGCCTTCTCCTACCCAGAGCAGACTGGGGTACGGGCTGAAAAGTGTTTGGTGGAGTTTTGCCTAATGTTTAATTATAAATCACACCTGGAAATTAGCTGATGGGGGCTAAAAAAAAAAAAATTGAGGAGGGATGGAGACTGTGCCGGAGCTGGGTTTGGAGAATCTAATCCAGGTGGGCTCGGTGCTGAGCTGGTCGAGGTCTCACCTCCGTGATGGTGATGTTTTTGGGTGCCAGGCTGACTCGTACCTCTTTGCCCTTTGCAGGATTATTATAAGATTATTAAAACTCCTATGGATATGGGAACAATAAAGAAACGCTTGGAGAATAACTACTACTGGAACGCTCAAGAATGTATCCAGGACTTCAACACAATGTTTACAAATTGCTACATCTACAATAAGGTAGGAGAAGTTCCCGAAAATGTATTCTCTGTGGGAATCCTCCGTTCTCATTGTACCAGCTCAGAAACGCTTGCATTTGTATTTTTAATGGTCCTTAAAGGGAACACCGAGATCGGTTTCTTTAGAAAAACAAAGGGGATTAAGGTGGTGGCAGTTCAGGCACGTGTGTCTTCTGCAGAGAAGCAAGGCAGGGACAGAGCTGGCTTAGCAGCATTCCCTCCCAAAAGAATTAGTGGAGACGATCAGTTCAGATGTAGTTTGTTTTACAAATCGCTTTTCAGAAAAGAAAAATTACTTTTTCTTGGGATATGACTTGAGCAGAGCTACAAGTGTGATCAAACAAGTACTTGGAAGCAGCCTTGTAGGTCTGTCTGTCCTCCTTATTTTCTGTAGCTTTGTTACAAAGCCATCTGGGTGGTTTGAAACCCTGAAGTCTGATGGTGGGGAAAAACAAGTCGATATTCAGAGCAGTGCGTTGGGTTGTGCCGTGCCTGGCTCTGGCCTCACGATGCACTGTGGAAGATTCCCTTGACTGAGAAACAGCTTTGTAAACACTCGTGCAAATGTCTGGGGCGCAGGAAGGAGCATCTCGAGCGGGGCGTTTGCCACAAATGGTGGCGTGGGCAACGGAGCCCGAGTGGTTTTGGTACTCCACGAAGATGGGGAATCGTCAGATTCTCCGAGACTGAAACGGGCAGATGTCAGCTGCACCGAGCACAGGAGAGGCAGCTCGTTACCGTGCTGAGTAACACAAGAACAGCAAACACAAACCACAAGTTTACTGCTGGCTTCAAAATGAAAGTCAGGGAGATGCGGTCAGGGCGCCAGGCTTTTCTCCAGCGTTCCCTGCCTGCCTCCGTCCTTCCCACGGCTTGCCTGAGCGGCTCAGTTCCCTCTCGGTTCCTGCTCTTCTGTTTCTCCCAGGTCTCGTCTCTGGCCCTCAGCCTCTCCCTGTTGCTTCACCCCTGCGTGTTTTGACCCTTTTCTCCTCCTCCCCTCAGAAATGTTGCACAAGACCTTGTCCTACTTTGCTCCCAATGCACTGTCGTTAGTGGAAGTGCTAATGGCAGCAGCTCCCGTGGTTCCTTTCCTCCATCCTTGATTATCCAAAGTCACTTCTTTCTGTGCTCCTCTGATGTCCATAATGACTGCTACAGGCCGCTTCTCCAGGTTTGCACACCACCCACGCCCTCTTTAACCACATAACAACTTCTGACCCTTACATTACTGGGCATGTTTGACTTTCTTTGGGTTTAACGTTTTTTTTTTTGGTCTTGTTTTGGTCCTTCACAATCATGCCCTTGGCCTTTGCCTTTTCCACTTCGAGCCAGCATGATGCAACTTGAATGGGGCTTCAGATTATTCACACACACTTCCTTATTCTTTGCTGCCACACACTTGCATGTTTTCCCTGCTTTCTCCCTGATATCCCCGGTCTTCCCGGTTCTCCATTGGTCTCCCCGGCCAATCTGACCCATCGGCAAGCGCGGTTTTAACCGTCCTTGTGCTGATCCACGGGGCTGGGGCCGTCTTGTCGTCTTATCACCCTGTCTTGACACCAGCAGCCGTTCGTTCATCATCTTCTCATCAATCCAGGCTCTTGTTCTCTTGTCGCGTGCCCTTCCCTCGCTGCCTCTTTTTCTCGCTGTCAGCAAAACAAGGCAAAAAGACTTCAGACCAAGATCCAGTGCTTGTTTTTGCCCACTCCTCCCCTCCGCTGGCCCTCCTCCCTCCGTTCAGGAAGCAGCCAGTGCTGCAGGCAGGTGAGGTCGGCTCACTCCGAAGTGTATCTGGTTGTGCTCTGTGTTAGGTCCCTGCCCACCCCCTGCTTTAAAATGCTTCAGGGCAAGGACTCTTCTGTCTGTTGAGACTCGGGGCAGTATCCCCTTCACTGTTGGGCTGTATCGCAATGGAAATAGTGCAAAGAAAGGTAGAGATGCTCTAAGGGAAAGCTCCACGAATTATTCAGCTGGGAAATGATAAGAATTACAGCATGCAGCCTGGGTTTCACATCTCTCCTTTGCCTCACAAAAGCTGTTCTGAAATGTTTCTCTTTCTCTTTTTTTTAATTTGCGGTTACAATTAATGTTAAATGGAGAAAAGCACGAGCAAAATCTTCAAAGCAACGCTGATTTGTTTAGATTCTAGCAGTCCTCTCTCTGTAGATGTGTGCCTTGTCTAATTTATTGTATCTGTTATTCATCCAGCCAGGAGATGACATAGTCTTAATGGCAGAAGCTCTAGAAAAGCTTTTCCTGCAGAAAATCTCCGAAATGACCCAGGAGGAAACTGAAATCGTTATAGCCCAGACAAAAGGAAGAGGACGCGCGCGGAAGGAAGCAGGTACGCTGCTCGCCCTGCCGTTGCATCGCGTTTGCCGTCAAGCCACGCTCACTGCCACGCCGCGTGTCGTGGCCACGAGTCCCCGCATACAGACCTGGCTCTTCCCGCTTAAATCGGGGCGTTTAATTGAGGGGCTAAAGCCCACCAGCGCTCCACGGGCTGGCTGCGGTCGTCGGTGCTCGCAGGGTGCCTCGCTCTGTGGAGCAGGGGCCTCGAGAAGGATCTCGAGCTGGGGGGGTAAGGAGCGTGGCCACCCAAGGCTCTTGCATATGTGCGTGAGACTCTTGTTGGTGAAAAGGAAGGGCTTTGCAGTGTCTTGAGACTCCCTTGTCCATGGCTTCTTTCCTTTTTGGGGGGCGGAAGAGTGCTGGGGACGGACTTGGCAGTGATCAGAGCACTGCTGAGGCACGTGCGTGGCTGGGACCAGTGAAAGGTTGTTGTTCCCCGCCTGCCCAGCAAGGTGAAAAGCTGAGAACGAGAGTCAAAGTATTTCGGTTGTACGGGCAGGAAGCTGAGGGGGATTACGAAATACCACTCGCAGTGCCTCTAGGGTAAATGACAGCTGTTAAAAGTAAACGAGCAGCACGCACGCTGCCGG
This sequence comes from Cygnus atratus, assembly GCF_013377495.2. Lineage (NCBI taxonomy): Eukaryota > Metazoa > Chordata > Aves > Anseriformes > Anatidae > Cygnus > Cygnus atratus. The sequence goes on along the minus strand of NC_066391.1, from coordinate 75,890 downwards.
ATCAGATCTCGGAGTCATACACTGCTTTCTGTGTACGTCCGGACGTACTCAGTGTTGTAAAAAAAATGCCGCGTTCTGTCCGAAAAGAGTCGGTGACCGCAGAGCTGAGAATGATGTTGAGAAGCTGCAGCTAAAGAACGATGACTCTGGGAAGCGAAGGCTTTGCAGCGATGGGAATCCTCACGTGGGCAGCAGCAGAAACCAGCTGCAAGCATCCTGATGCGCTGACGTCCTCCTTGCACACACGCAGACTCCTTCGAGTCGCAGTTTTCTTAGCTCGTTCCTTAATTTTGCGGTGATTGTGGACATACCGTGTGTGTTGGCACTAAAATAACTCGGCGTCCTTTGCAAGGACGCGTTGCCACATGCGCTAGTCCCTGAAGTGGAATTCACTTTGTGCAGACCTGCCTCTGCTCCCCTAAAATCCCAGCTGAGGCCTTTTTTTGGGGCTACTCCTATTTTCCGACCTTTAGCCGGGCTTCGGCCGGGGTGAAATTCCAGCCCAAACACTTGAGGCCCTGCACAAAGTTGAACTGCAGCACGTTGAAAGCCATTTAAAAGTTACAAATCGATAAAATTACATTCCGTGCTTTTGTCTGTGTACATCTTAAGACTTAATGATTTAGGTTTTTTTGTTTTTTGAAGCTTTTTTCCTGGATTAGTAAATTATGGGACCAAAAGGTACCATTGTGCTCATCCAGTCCAGTCCTCTGCCTGCTACGTAACGTGAAAGAGTAGTACCAACACCGCCTCGTTTAGAAGTCTGTCTTGTAGAAGAACATCTAAAATAGAGTGGAAAAAAAAATCTCTACTGGCACTTTTGAGAAGGAGTTCGCTAGCTAGTTGCCACGTTACATATTTTTCGTAATATGTCTCTGCTCTAATCCCTGAACCGCTGTCTCCTCTTTAAGTAACTTTGTTATATTGAAGACTCCCGTGTTTTCAAATCTGTGTTCTCCCTAATAACCGGCTTCTTTCGCTATAAGGAATGTTTCCAATCTCTTAGTCCTCCTTTACAGCTCTTCTGTGAACCCTCTCCAGTTTTTCACATAAATAACTGTGGACACCATAACTGGACACAGATGTGACTGCTACTAGAATACTGTGCCAAATGCAGAGGTAAAATAGCCTTCCGATTCCCCTGTTTACACCTCAAGGATTTCATTAGCTCATTTTTGGCCATAACATCACCCCAAGAGCTCAGCTTCAACCGATTACCCCCCATGCCCTATAGTCTCTTCCCGACGCGGAGCTGGCAGAGCGAGACGTCCGTCCTGCGGGGCCGCGCCGCGCACCTCGGTCTGCGAAGGCGCCAGATCATTCATAACGGGGCTGAGAGCGTCCCGGCCATGACCGATCTCAGCGGCACCCCATCAGAAAGCATGTTCACTTTGGTTTGGAGATCCAGCTCTTGAGTTAACGTGTGTCATGTCGACCTTGTGCCATCCTCATTTCTCTGACCAAAACCGCTGTGCGATTCCGAGGCGATTGCTTTATCAAAGTGTCACGCGCAGGAGCGTGCCACTGGCGAGCTTGCAGTGGCACCAAAAAGCTGCTCAGCTGCTTTGCCCCGATTTATTTACTGTCCGTGAGCTTGCACGAGCATCCTGTAACCCTTGCGGAATGCTTTGTGCTGTGAACCTCGCGGCCGTCCCGATCCTTCCTCAGCCTCGCCGTCAGACCGATGGTGTTGCGATCGAACGGGCTGTTTTCTGAGGTTTCGAGCGAAAAGCAGCAGTGGTGGCCCAGGGAGCTCCGTGGGCAGCCCTCAGAGGGCGCGGGGGCGAGTAGAAGCCAAAGTCTGACCTCGGGGGTTGCTGTCGAACCCCCTCCTTGGGAGCTGCTGGAAGAGAAAGTGCTTCTGTGCCATCAGCAGCAGTACTTACGAAGTCCCTTGAGCCTTTTCTGCTCATTGGTTGTCGTCTTTCCGTACCGGAGGGACTTACCTTAGGTGTCTTTTTTGTCTACAACACCGAAAGAAAAAAAGAAGTCACAAGTTCTAACATCTGGAACTGCTTTAATCGTCGGGGCCTTATGCGTTTTTCCTTCCCTTTGCAGTTTTCCTCTGCTTGCCACTAACACGTCTTCACTGCTAGCAGCTCCTTGGCCACGGGGAGCAGATTTGGAAGCTGACTGATGAAATTTTTCCTGCACGAGACGTGTGACCCGAACACGATCGCTTGCATTTGAGATTTTTTTTATTGCTGTTTTTTTTTTTGTTTGTTTGTTTTTGTTTTTGGCACTCTCCCCCATTTCTCTACCCTGTTATCGCATTCTGACCGTGTGTGCAAGGAGAAACCCTCCTCGCTCAGGAAGTTTGTTGACCGTGACCTTTCTCAGCAGCCCTTTCTTGTACTCCTGATGCCGTGAGGGTTAGCATTCACAAGCACGCCCGCTGCGTCGCCTCGGCCCGCGGCTTGGTAGGGAGCTGAAGCGATGCCGCTCGCTGAGGACGAATGCTCGGTGAGCTCAGCTCACACCAGAGCCTTCGCCTCTTGTTTTACGAGCTCTGCTTCGGCTCGGGGAGCGGTGGGCTCAAAACGTGCTGGAAAAACGATGCCTGCCAGGGTTTTTGTGAAATAACCCGTTTGTGTTAGGAACTTCTGCAAGGCAGGAGGCGAATCGTGTCTGCTCTACCTGGACATACCGCTGCCCAGCTGCTCTCGATCATATCTGTGAGTAGCACATGCGCTGGAGGATGCGCTCTCACTTCCCAAAGCTCATTCCTGCTCCCGGCAAAGCACAGGAGCGTGGTCATCGCTCTGCTAGGAGCTGAAAGCTCCCAGGTTTATGCTGCCAGCAGGCTGCAGTTTCTTTTTTGCGGATGTAAGCTCAGCAGCTCGCCCGTTACCACGCAACGTTTCTCCGGTGGGATCGCAGCCGCTGCAGCTCCCGGGAGCAGGTCTGGCTGCAGCTCTTCTCTTAACAAATGCAGTTTGGGGACAGCCTCGGAAGGTCTGCTGGGTGGTCCGAAAGGCACGATACGGTGAGCACCCGCTGACGTATCCCTCGCGGGAGATTCTCCCTGGTGAAAGAGCAGCCAAAACCCAGTCCTTCTGGACGGGTACAGCTCAAGAGCCCGGCTTTCCCTTGGGCATACAAATTCAAGGCCTCTCAGAGGGCCGTTTGATACCTGGCAGGAGGTGCTCCTGTAATAATGAGCCGCTGCTGCCAATCCGCCTGCGGGACTGGGGACTTGGGGCTGGATCTGGCTTTGCTGATGCCTCCGTCTCGCGCTGCGTCCCGGCCAAGCATTGCAACTCGGAGGGCGTTTCGCAACGCCTTCCACCGGAGAGTTTGGAAACTTGCTGGGAGCTTTGCCCTGCAAAGAGGCAGCAGCTCCGGTCTTCCCCGGTGCCAGGGTCAGCGCTGAAGTTTCCTGCTCTCCTGTCTGGTGTTCGAACCTCTGCGGTTGCTCCGTGTTTGATGTGATCTAGCGATGAGTTTGCTCGCTAGCTGTCGGGAGAGATTTCCCCAGGACAGAAGGGGTTTGGAGGAGTTGAGCCACCAACCAGTAAGAGATTCCTGCTCTCGATAACAGAGTATGGTTTGGCTCCAAAATTAGAGTCAAGAACCAGTGCCTAGGACAAAAGGGCAGGCAGGGGAAGATGACAACACTCAGCTCCGTACCCTGCCTCCCCAAAATCTTCTGTAAGGAGAAGGGGAAGAGAGTACGCCTTTGGCCTGGTCCTTGGTCCTTTGCTGAAGTGGTTTTGGTACAGTTAGGTCCTGAGTTTCTTCACCATTTCACCTAGCAAGCTGTACAAATACTTCTCATTAAGGAAAACGTGACGACTGTTTGTCCCTGACTGGTTGCTCAAGAACAGGATCTGCAAAGTATTAATTATCTAACGAGCAATACTATTTAAGTGGCGAGAGCGCTCGTTATGAAACATTGTTTTCCCGTTAAAGCGATTGAGTTGGAAGAGAGAAGCAACGCTTTTCCTTTCTTTTCTTTCGGCAGTGACATCCAAGCCAGGATCATCGACGGTACAGAATGCGACCCAGGCGGCGTCCCCGGCGCAGACGCAGGCTCCGCAGCAGAACCTCCAGTCCGCGCAGACGACTCATTCCTTCCCTTCTGTCACCCCCGACCTTATCGTCCAGATGCCAGTAATGACGATGGTGCCTCCTCAGCCTCCTGCGCCACCTCCGCCGGCCCCCCAGGCCCCCGCTCCGCCGGCTCCAGCCCCCCAACCCATCCAGCCTCACCCTCCCGTCATCCCCACACCCGCTCAGCCCGTGAAGGTGAGTGGTTCCTGCGGTCGTGGCTCGGGATCGGGGTGGTTCGGTGCCTCAGCTGGGTAGGAAGAGCTGCAGCGCTGGTGTCCGTGCCAGGTCTCCACCGCTGGAGTTTCATTTTAAGGCAGACGACCGCAATTTGGTCAAAAGATTCCTGTTTGGAAAAGGCTTCCTCCTCTCTGTTGAGTAGAAAAGGAGCCTGTGGGGTCCCCTCTTAGACACAAGTTAGCCAGCACGAATTCCACCCAGCCTCGCGTGGAGTTCATCCTCTGGAAACCTTCCTTATTTAAGCCGTACGTGACTCAGGACGAAATCTCAGCATAGTGAAGTGACTCACGCTCTTGACCTTTCTTGGTACGACAGAGCTAATCCGCATGGTTTTCTGCAGAGCTCGGTGCAGGCAGACAGTATCTCGAGTATTTAGGGGAGGCCTTCCAACTTCCACCCCGTAGCGCTGCCTCCGTGCTGCAGCTTGAGCCCGAGTCGCTCTACGAGGAGCACAACTCGGTCGAAGACAGCGTACGGCCCTTGGTAATCCTGATTTCTTTCTTGCTTGTAGACGAAAAAAGGAGTGAAGAGGAAAGCAGACACCACAACACCGACGACCATAGACCCAATTCATGAATCATCATCGCTGCCTGCTGAACCCAAGTCCACCAAGCTGGGGCCGCGGAGGGAAAGCAGCCGACCGGTGAAGCCCCCGAAGAAGGACGTCCCAGATTCCCAGCAGCACATGGTAGAGAAGAGTAGCAAAGTGTCCGAGCAGTTAAAATACTGCAGCGGCATCATCAAAGAGATGTTTGCCAAGAAGCACGCTGCCTACGCCTGGCCCTTCTACAAACCTGTGGATGTGGAAGCACTGGGACTGCACGACTATTGTGATATCATTAAACATCCCATGGATCTGAGCACGATCAAAGTAAGCTCAGCTTCACGGGAGGTGTGGGGAGGTCGGGGGCTTGGCGGGCGTGGATCACGCAGGAGACGACGACTCCTCCCGGCGCGTGCGCACCCAGCACCTTCAGATGTCTGCCAGGCTTTTCTTGGCCCTAGGTTTCTCGTACATTCGGTCCCTCTTATTGCCTGTTGCTGTTATCATGACATTTGGGAAAAAAAAAACAAACAACCCATCATCCTTCCAGAAGGGCTCTTAGGAAATGCTTGCCCGTTTTGGTTTTTTTATAGAAAATTTCCATTACTGTCTAAATCTACGCTTTCTGTTCTTAGCCCAGGAGATGGCCTCAGAGAGCATAAATTACACTAATCAGGGAATTGGATTTTAAACAAAACATGTTCTATTCTCTTAAAATAAGGGCCCGTGTTCCTGAAGTTGTCTGAATCAGCCTTCTGTTAAGCAGAGGTAGGTTCTGCTGCCGATAGGCTGGCGTCGCGGATTTTAGAAATGTGACTTCAAAGTAATCCACGTTTCCACTTGAAGCATTAATTCGTTATTTACAAGTCTTTTACTTCTCAGCTCTGTGATGAACTCACCTGTAAGCAGAAAAGGTTAGGGCTGAATCCTGCTTCACCCTATTTGGGCTTTTATTTTACAACGAGAGGAGGGAATTCTTCCTTCCCGCAGCCTTCTCCTCACTGAGGTTACGCCAGGTCTGTGCGGGGATTTCAGCTCTTCCTTCACTGCTGCACTCAAACCGTTTTGCTGAAGGGTGACTTAGGAGCACGTTTCTCTTCCCCTCTGTTCCGTCGAAGGAGTTGCAGTGGCAAAAACCGTTTTCAGCCTCGCGTTTGGGATCTTTCTGAGCCAGAGCTTGGGAATGCGTTATGAAATTCTTTGCTTTGGCTCAGTAATGCAAGCACGGTCCGGGCTGATAGGCACATACCATGCTGCCCGGAGTAATTGCCACCTGGCTGCGTGAAATGAATTGCTGATGCTGGCTCCGGGCGCTGGTGGCCAGATGTTTCCCCTCTGCAAGCGCGCCATCAGCTTCGGCTTCCCTCTTGGCAAGCGCGGCAGAGCAGCGAGCGAGCCCTCGGGACTGTGCTCTCCTCGTCTCCAGCGGACAAAAACCGAGTCAATCAGCAGATGGTGCAGGCAAGTGTTGATAAATCAAGATCTTCATGCTCCTTGGCTTCGTACCTTGGCGCTCACGTCCCGTTCGGTAATACACAGAGGCTCGTTTCCAGCCGTGAAGCTTTGTAGCTCAGGCTGCTTGCCCTCTGATCGACAGCAGGCTGCAGGGCTGCCTTGCAGAACCCCCCAACGCTGCAAACAGAGCGCTGGTGGTATCGCCGTGCGCCTGTCTGAGCTCACCCTTGGCAGACATCACCGAGACAGCTGCTCGGCTTTCTCCGTTTGCTTGTTTTCAAGTTCAGCCCCTCTTTCCCAGAGAGGGCGTGAGATCTGCACGGGGCTCGGGAAGCCTCCGCGCTCAGCTGGCGTCGCCCACCGCTCCCGGCTGGATGCGGCACCATCGTCTCAAGCCTCTGCCAGAGGCATTAGAGCAGATCTGGCTCCTCTTAGGTCAGGTGTCGGCATCCCACTCTGCAGAGGTCGGCTTTCTTCCAGGATAGGGAGGCTAGATGGCGAGCTTGGGAACCCCAAAAGCGGGCATGGCGATTGAATCCTGTCCCCAGTGTCTTAGCCTCAAACAAAGCTCCTTTTTCAGCTGACTCTTGAGCACAACCAGCTCTTCCTCCCAGGGAATCCATCTGAGCAGAGCTGGTTTTTGCTAAGAAATGGCCTTGGGGGTGTGCATGGAGGTTCAGTGCCTGTAGGTCAGACAGAGCCAGGGTTCAGTGGGCGATCCTGGCTGCGAGCGCTGCTTCTCTGATACATCCAGCACCAGCATTCATTGTCATCTGAAGGGGGCCTGAAGAGCACGTTGCCCCCTCTTGAACACACCCTGAGTTATCCTTAAAGATGCCCATGGTCTGCTCCATTTTTTTTTTGTCAACCTGGTGCGATTCTTCCTTATTTGTTCCAGTGCAGGGAGACGCTTGGGCTTCCAAAGCCTCCACGGGTGCCACGGTGCTGTGTTTGTTCACTTAATTGGATTATTGCATTTACACCCTTAATAGCTGAAAGTTCTTTTTTCTCCCCTCCTTTCTAGTCTAAACTGGAGAACCGGGAATACAGAGATGCTCAGGAATTTGCAGCCGACGTGCGATTGATGTTTTCCAACTGCTACAAGTACAACCCCGCCGATCACGAGGTGGTGGCGATGGCACGGAAACTGCAGGTAAGACCCGCGTCGCGTGGCCACCTTCAGTTCTCAGGGAATGCCTGCGTCTTCCTTTCCTAATTGCTCTGGCACAAGTGGTGCATCATTTCCAAATAACATAAAGAAATAACATAAAATAACAAAAAACGTAAAGAAATGCCGGCACGGTAAGCAAATCTCGCTGTGGAAGCGATAGGAGCGGGCTGACTCAGCCCGATTTGTATTTGCCTCATTAAACTATTTTGTTTCGTAGCATCTTTTTCTTGTCCTCTTATCTTTTTGGTAAAGGAGTGGGAAAAAAAGGTAAGGCTCTGAAACGTCTCTTTCCTCCTCGAGAAACCTGTAGAGAAAATAGGGATCGTACCCCCTTCCTGGTGCAGTCGTTGCAGTTACCTTCTTGATCATCCTTACAGTGCAGTTTTATACTCCACTTGCTCCTGCAACCTTTGTAATGAATGGTGTAGCTGAAAAAGAAGCCGCGTACATTGAGCGACGTTTTTGCTTGATGCAGAAACTGGTATTCCAAAAAAACGCCACAACATCTGGGTTCCCTTGTTTCACTTCAGTTCAGAAGCACGTCGCTCCCGCGGGTCTGAGCGAGACCGAGCTCTTTTCGGGAGCCGTGCAAAAGCTTCTCTTAGCAGTGGTTCTTCACCGAGAGCCCTCGGCCGCTCCTGCTTTGCACGTTTGACCCAAGCATTTCGGCAGCTTTCACTGAGAAACACTTGGGGATTCCCTGTCTCTCTGTTTTCAGGCAGGTCTTTCACTTAAATGCTGATTTCTCCCCCGTTTTTGCTTTCTGAGGGCTGTGGGTGCAGCTGTCGTTTCCTAAAAATTCATGCCGTCTGTCTCTTGGTCCGTCCTGGATAACTTTAGCGCGTCAAACCCGACCCAAACTGAGCGGCAGGAGGCCTTCACGTGCGGTAACCTCCCAAAAGCCGCGTGGAAACGCGTGCCGGTAGTGGAAGGAGGGGATGCAGGATGGGCTCAGCGGGGCTTGTTCACAGCACACAAGGTCCGGGCTGGACGGGACGAGAAGTGTGCAAGGACACCAGGGCTAAAGCTGCTGGGAAGAGGCTTTGTTCACGTGCTCATCATCACCGTGGGGCTTGCTGGAAGGATTCAGCAGCAGCTTCAGCACGGATGGGCACAAAGCACAGGCTTCTTTCTTAGCAAGATAACACAGCGTCATCAGAAAAAGCCCTGCGGAGATTTTTGCTGTTTACAGTTCTTGCCATCCCTGCACAAGAAAAGCTGAAGTCGAGCTGAATGGAGCGGGGGGACTATTTGAATGACAAGGCGTTGGGGTCTCGCTGTATGAAAGGAGGAAAAAAAAAAACAGCGTGGCTTGCTTTTAACCTTCAGAAAGCAGGGATCTGATTTACATCAGAAAACGCCAGAGCTGGGAAAAACTTGAAGGACATGAGGTTCAGGGAGGAAAAAAAAAAAGTAGAAACTGGATATTAATAGCTTTGGGTTGGGTCTGTAATGATTACAGAGTAGTTTCTAGAGGAAGTAATAGGAGAAGAATGCTTCCAGATTGTTCCTGGCTCTGTGTAAACTCCTGTGTCCGGTGCCCAAGGCTAGCATCTAGATTTTAATGGGGATGTTCCCAAACGTTTCACACTTCGCACTGGAGCAGCCTTTTCTCTCATCTTCATGGCATGGCGGCTGTCAGGAAATCATGAAATCCCTAGAAATCCCTGGGAATTGGTTGACCCCTGAGAGGTTTCATCAAGTTTAGGGTCGATGTTTCCTCGTGATGCTTCTGTAAAATCAGCTGTGGGCTGGTTGAATTTGAGATAAACGTACACTGAGTTAAATGTGTGTTTCAGCGCGCTTTTGATGTGAAATGCGTAGCATTCAGCATCTGTTGGTGGTGTGGTTTTTTTCCCCCTCTGGATTCTGTGGTTGACAGACGGCTGAAAAACACGATGCTCGCCCTCTGGCCACTCGTTCTCTTGTTTTGGTCCAGTGAAGTACTTCACAGCCACTTCAAGTGGCGTCCTACAGTGTTTTCTAACCAGCAGCAGAAGGAACCAGCTGGATCTGATCTGAAATTCTGGTCACTGTTGTCGCAGGCTGCAGAGCTGTAAAGAGCTGCGCAGAAACTTGAGACTTTTCTTTCTCTCACCCCATCCTATGGGGAAAGTCCTCAGCAGCCGACACTGCCAGGTGATACCCCATGGAGGCAATAAAGGACGCATTAAGCTCTTTGCAACTGGGATTTTAGTCACCTGAGTCAGCCCCGCAGGCAGGCTCAGGAGCCCATCCCTGCCCGGAGCCACTCGGGAAACTCTTTTCCCAACACAAAGGTGAAAATCTTGCTTTTTGAATGCAACGCCACGACCATGTGTTGGTGGCAGACAGGGAAAATGTCCCCGTGGCTGCTTTGTAAAGCTGATTTTTATGTTCCGCAGGTTGGAGCCGGTTACTTCAGCTCCTTGCATTCCCTCGGGGCTAATAACGTGTCTTTTCACCCTCCTTGTGTGGCCGTGCATAAAGATCCCCCGAAAGTGCATTTCAGGAGGACTCCTGGCCGGTGTTTGTGGCTCTTGGAGCTCCCTGTCGCGATAGGGGTGGGTGCCAAAGCCCAGGCAGCCGGGCTAGCAGCTCTCCCTTCGCTTGCTCCCTGCGCAGAGAACTCATTTCGGGTGGGAAGGAGCCAAGCAGGCGAGCGAGGTTTCTGGAGCACTGCTGAGGTTTGGAAACCAGGCTGAGGATGCAAGTCTGGGCACGGGTTGGTGAGTTACCATCAGCCAGGAGCGCCGGGCGTTGCTTAACAGATAGCCCTGGTTCTGCCCACTCGAGTTATTCACCTGTCCTTGCATCAGCCGTTGAATTAACCCTGTCCAAATCTCTCTGTTCCCACTTTCTGGTTGGAAGCTGATTTTCTAGGAATTTCGGTGTTAACAGGAGCTCGAGCTCCCTCGTGGTTGTGCCACTCGAGCGTGAAGCTGGGAATTGCGCATTAACCAGCCGAGGTGGCCAAAACAAATCCCTCTGCGTGCAGTCACAGCCCCGGGCACTGCCTTTGTCCTGGTTGATGTTTGTCCAAGCGAGGACAGGCCAGTGGCACCGGGGATTTGCATAGCAGTAAGAATCCCTGATCACAAAGACGTTAATTAGCCTGTTACCTGCTTCCTCGTTAGGGTTTTTTTTCTTTCATCTGTTCCTGGTGAACGCAGATGGAGTGCTAGGGGGTTTCCCAAATGTTGAGGGCTTTTTCATACCCCAGGTGCTTCTGAATTGATTGATTGTTTTTAACTTGGCTCAACTGGACTTCAAATCAACCTTCCTAAGCGTTAAGTGGAAAGCTAGACAGGCATAAAGATCTGGGAAGTTGTTATTCCTGACCCGAAAGAGTTTAGAAATTGTATGTAAGCAGCGTTTTAGCATTGGCTGCCGGCGGCGGTAACGAAGCACCGGACTTTCTGGTTCATGGCGAGCAGTAATTAGTTTGTAAACACACATTAAGTGCAGTGACTCAGCGCCTTGAAGCACTGCAGCTTGTTGTAGGGGGAGCGAAGTGACAAGCACTCTTGCACGCCTCTGTCGTGCTTCAAGCCGTCTGAAAGCTCTCCTTTTCCTCGACTGTGTGCTCTGGAGCACTTTGTGCTTGCAGCGCAGCAAGGGAAGCAATTCCTTCCCCTTCCAGCCTTGCTGGTCCCGTGTGTGGGAACACAGAAGAGAATTTGGCATTTCTGCCAGCAGATGGAAGCAGCGAAACAACATCTGCAGCGCCCGAAGTGTGCACTGAACAGAGGCACGGGAGGTTCAGGACGGAGAAATGCCGCCCAGCAGCGCTCCACCTGCACAAAAGGAAGAAGGAGGGACGAACAAAGGAGCTCAGGGAAATGCCGAGCGAGTTTTAAGCACCACCAGGTCCTTAAATGAACAGTGAGGACGAGCCTGACCTGAAAGTCTTGGAAGCCTTGGGGCTGAAGAAGGTTGCTCCTCGTGTGTGAGCATCTCATGCGCTCAGGTGTGGGCTGCAGGGAGAGGGAATCCGGTTGTTGTCTGCGCTCGGTGGAAAAACATCTCCTGTTCAAAGGTGTCACAGGTCCTCGGGTGTGCTTAATAGCTGCTTTGCAAGGCGAGGCATTGGAGTTCCGTGCTTAAAGTCAGCTCGGCGTTCGAGCAGGGGATTTAATGTCACTGGGCGTTTGCCTTGCTAAATGGTTTTAAGTAAGTCACAGAAACCTGCATCGATTTGCGTGCAGCTAATGTTTACGGACTGCAGGGGCGCAGAAGGAAGCCGTGGACCTTGGGTGGTGGGTTCCTGCTCGGCGCCGCGCACCCAGGACACGGAGAATGTCGCCTCCTTTCCTTCGTACATAAAAAAGGAAGAAAAAATACAACGAGTTCCCGAAGCTGCTTCGTTGGCTCCTCTGCTTACCGGCTCAGCATCGCTCCCTGCAAAGCCCCGAGGCTCAGCTGGATCCCCTCCTGGAAGCTCCTCTTCTCCTTGGAGCCTCCAGAAGGAGCCTGGAGTGACCAGCTGAGCTCTTGCGGAGCTGCCTGGCTTCTAAACAAGTAAACGCAGGGGAGCTGAGCCCATTTTCAGGTCTCGCTTGCCCAAAATGTGGCATTTTTTTCTGCAAGTGCTTCTCCCATGGCGAGGCAGTTCAGGTGGTAACGTGCCCCATCGAGGGGCGTGCCCAGGGACAAAACCAGCTCTTTTTCTGTTGCTTTGGCAGCGTGGGCATGTACAAAACAGTCGGAATGATGTGAAACAACTCAGGGATCACAACCTTGGCTGGAAGCGTGGCATCGAGATTAAAGTCTAACGCAGGTGACACTTGTTCCGGGAAACTCGATGAGAAAACAAGACTGGGAGCGGTGTGGGCGCGGGCAGGGATGGAGAGGACCCTGCTGTGGTGGGAGCAGCCTGGCTCAGCTCACAGCTGCACCCACGCCTGGTCCCTGCCTCCTGCTGTGGCCCCAGTCCCTAATAAGGGATCACCGGTGGCTTCACCTCGAGTACTGGGAGCGAAACGGCGCGAGCACACACACAGCCTTTCACTGGAACTGCCTCGATAAGAAACACAATCAGCCTTTCACTCCTTATCTCGCCGGCTTGTCTTAGGTTTAAATTAAAGCGGATCTTAATCGGGCTTTAGAGAAAAACGACTTTCCCAACCGTGGGGTAGCGGTGAAAATAACCCGGCTTCATACTCGTGAGGATAATGGGGGAAGTGTTTGCACAAGCGTTTGATTTAATCGAGGTGGTTTTCGCGGCACGGCCGTAGGAGAACGGGCAGCAGCAGTTTCACTTAGGAAATCCAGCCTGTGTCTGGGCTGTAAAGGAGAGGGAGCGAATGGCAGTGCTGGAGCTGAGCTCATCAGCGTTGCAGCTTTGAAAATGAATCTTGCCTTTCTTGCCGGGAAACTTTCCCCCCAAACCATCCTGGATACAGTCAAAATTCCAACCAGACTCGAAGGGCAGACTTGAAGTGTTGAGGAAATGATGCTGTCTGCAACAGACGGGACTGTGTGTGTGTGTGTTTGTTGCTCGGGTAGAGACCACAGGTATGTAGGGAACACCCTGGAGATGCTAACTGCCTTTGTAGTCCGGTGCTCTGCCAAACCCTGCCTGATTTTTTCCATGTTATTTTCAGGACGTATTTGAGATGCGCTTCGCTAAGATGCCAGACGAACCAGAAGAACCTGTGATTCCAGCCTCTTCTCCCGTGGTGGTGCCACCTCCAACCAAGGTGGCTCCCCCTTCCTCTAGCGATAGCAGCAGCGATAGCTCCTCGGACAGCGACAGCTCGTCGGATGACTCCGAGGAAGAGCGAGCTCAGCGGTTAGCAGAACTCCAGGAGCAGGTACCGTGTCCGTCCCGACAGATTGGGGGTGCCCGGGGTGTCCTTCTTCACCTCGACCGCCTCAGGCAGCTTGTTTTATTTAGCTCACAGCCTTGGGACCGCTGTCTGATAGCGAGTGTCGGCTGTAAAGTGCTCTACGAGCTGTAAAGGGCCAGTGGAGTACGGAGGAGTGGGTGCAGTTCAGAACGGTCCTCCCAGGGCTCTCGCAGATGCACAAAATAGTCCCCAGCTGCAGGAGCTCACTGCCCGTCGTCAGGTGCTGCCGTATAAGCGGGCTGAATGCCTTCAGGGCTGCCTGAGCCCTCAGGAGGAGGATTTATCCGCTGTGGCCAGCTGACACTCTGCGGGGGAAGGCGATGAGATAAAGAGCAGGCAGCTCCAGCTTGCGTCCTTCCAGTTTGTGACGTTGTTGGCACTGGGAAGTAAAAGCGTTGACTGGTGCTGAGGAAGTGAGCAGCCCGCTTCTGCCCTAGCGGGGAGAAAAGCTGTGCCAGGCTCTATAAAAAAATTGCCTCCTTCCTGTTGCAGAGGTCAAGACACTTAAATATACAAAAATCAGTGTGTTGAAAAGCTGGAAGAAGTGACCTAGTTAGTAGTAAAAGATAAGAAAGCACAGGTGGTACAGAAAGATGGAGAGAAGAGAGAGAGAGGTGATTAATATGGAGAGAAGGAGGTGCTGGGCAAAAGTATCTTGATCTTTGTGTGTCTGCCTCTCAGCTTAAAGCAGTGCATGAACAGCTTGCAGCCCTGTCCCAGCCACAGCAAAACAAACCAAAGAAGAAGGAGAAAGACAAGAAGGAGAAGAAGAAGGAGAAGCACAAAAAGAAGGAAGAACTGGAAGACAGCAAGAAAAGTAAAGCCAAGGAACCGCCACCCAAGAAGGCTAAGAAAAGTAACAGCAACAGCAGTACCTCCAGGTCAGCCCTGTTCCTGTTCCGTCATGTTTTGTTGCGCTGAGGAGCATGACACTCGTTTTTTTTCTTGTGATAATTAACTTTCTTACACACAGGATTCTTGAAAAGTAACTCCTACGCCTTTGGTAGGGCTGGCTCGCAGCAAGGCCCCTCGCCTTCGCGCTGGTGCGATCGGTTTGAGTCGCGGGCACGAGTTCAGCAGCAGCACCTGCTTGTGCTGCTGTGTTTCGGTGTCTGCCTGCTGGGGCTGCTTTTAGCACGTTAAGTACAGGAGAGAAAACCCCGCAAAGTCGGGCTGCTGCATCTCAGCGCCCTGCGTTCTCTAGTTTTCCCACCCCTTCCTTTTGTTGGAGCTGGAGGTTTTGAACGAAGAGGTAAGGTGCCAAGAGCCGAGTATCTGCTGCTCGAACGGGAAGGGGATGTTGTGCCTTGGTATTGAACCCTGAAAAGGAGGTGAAAAGGAGGAGTTTGGCATATTTAGCTGTAACGAGATGAAATTAAGGAGTTGTTGCTTCTTGTGAACGTATTTCTTTACGGATGCTGGCTTTTGCTTCTGCCTGCATGCAGCCTACAGGGAGATTGTGCTGCCCTAGTGCTGCTGCGGTGTCAGACTCCACACAGCAGAAGCCTTTCCAGCAGGGAAATGCGCAGCATCAGTTAGGCTTTCGTCCGTCCAAGCGCAGATGTGAAGAATTAACCTCTGGAGCTGCTCATTTCTGTCTGAGTTGAGGGAACGTTGGACGGGTAGCTCGGACTCAGATGTCCAACGGGTAGCAGGCTGAGCATCCCGCATCCAGCCTCGTGGCTGGGCTGGAAAATAAGAGGATGCCCTTTGGGATTGAAAGGAAACGTGCAGAGAGCTCCCTCCTGCACCTCGTGCCCGGTTTGTTCTCTGTTTGATGCCGCAGCGGTAGTTGTAAAATAAGAGCGACGTGGTTGTTACACGATGTTAGAGCCAAGCAGCTGCTTTTTGAAACGTCTCTGTGTTTTGGTGTGCTCTGTAATAACATTTTATAATTATTCTTAAGTAGTAAGAAGGAGCCTGTGACGGTGAAGAACAGCAAGCCCCCTCCAGCCTACGAGTCTGAGGAGGAGGAGAAGTGTAAGCCAATGTCCTATGAGGAGAAGAGGCAGCTGAGCCTGGACATTAACAAACTCCCTGGTGAGAAACTGGGCCGAGTTGTCCATATCATCCAGTCAAGAGAACCCTCGCTTAAAAACTCCAATCCCGATGAGATTGAAATTGACTTTGAGACATTGAAACCCTCCACGTTACGGGAGCTGGAGAGATACGTGACATCGTGTTTACGGAAGAAGAGGAAACCTCAAGGTACCTGTCAGCCTCAAAGCTGTTCCCCTCATGTTCCAGCCGGGTGTTCCCAGCCGGGTGACAGATTTGCAGAGAGAGATGGGTGCACACGTGCCGGTTTTTAGGCGTTGTATATCCTTGCTCAGTGAAAGAGAGGAGCTACTACTTCTCTAGCAAAAGGAGCAATGCCACCACAGCGTGTCTGTTAAATCCTGCTGCTGGACCTGAATCCAGCTGCTCAGACACGAGGCTGCTGATCCTCGGCCTCCCTCTAACGTAAATATTTTCTTCCAAATCCTACCGATACGAAGCGTGCAACTCGCTGCCAGTTAGGTGGAACGGCACCCGCCGTTTCAGCCCGAGGCAGGCTGTTTTTATAAAAACCACGGGTGCTCTTTCTGACGAGCAGCAGCCTTGTGGTGGGGCAGGGGAATGGAGGTGGGTGGGGGGACCACGGTGTCCTGCAGGGCACGGGGCTCGCTTTGAGCTGCCTGCTCTTCGGGCTGAGGCTCCCGACCTCGCCCCTCCTCTCTGCCAGCCTCTGGAGGCTTTTTATTCCACTTTTCAACATCCCCGTTTATTCACGGCTGAGGAACTGATAAGCATTTTGGTTACTGAAATGAAATCTTGGGGGATTTGAAAGGAACCTCCTAGCTGCCCGTGGGCAAGGGGGGGGGTGATCACAGCGTGCTATAAACCAGAGTGGAAAACAAACCTACCCAAACCTCGGGAGCTTGCTTTATGTTCTTGCACCCGATTAAAACATTTAGATAGTTGTGTTTCGGTTTAGCAAGTCGTAAAGAGGTACAGCAGGGCCCGAGGGCTCTTCAGCTGTAGCGACCCGTTTTTATTGGGGCTTAAGCTATTAAAATAGGCAGCTGCGTACTTCCCGCTGCCTCAGCCACCTGTCTGGCTGCCTACCTGGGCCAGGAAGGCAATGCAGCTAAAAAAACAAAGTGAATTTTCAGCAGCGAGAACCCGCCGCTGCTGGGCACAGCGAGCTCGGGGTGGCCGCGAGTGGCGGAGAGGAGCCCGGGTTCGGCAGCAGCCCTGGCCTGACACGGTGGGAGGGGAAACCCCCATCATTTTCCGCCCCTTAGGAAATCGCCCCCTGTAAGACCTCCGAGGGCCTGCTGCAGCCCAGCTCGTGCAAGTCAGCGGTGGGAATAAGCGCAGCAAAATCAAGGGGGGTTTGCCACGCGGCCCCCCGGGGGTCTCGCTGTTAGCAGCAGTCAGGGAGGAGCACGCAGCAGGAGGCAGGGTTCCGGGGGGCTTCTTCTCCTTCTGACGCTTTTGTACTGTTGTCTTGTTGCAGCAGAAAAAGTGGATGTAATTGCTGGTTCCTCTAAAATGAAGGGGTTCTCGTCCTCAGAGTCTGAGAGCACCAGCGAGTCGAGCTCCTCCGACAGTGAAGATTCAGAAACAGGTTAGATGCAGCTTATTTAAAGACTCAGTCCTATACCTGTTTTCTGTATAAATAAATATGTTTTCATTACCGGCTTGGTCTTTAATTTTTTGTCTTTGTAATCAAACCAATGTACCCAGCGGAGATGCTGCATGTTGCCTGTCTCGGGCCCTCCGTGTACAACTTGGCAGTAGCGCTGTTGTCTCTGGCAGTTCTCGAGCGCTACGAGATATTTTCATAAGCTTTCCTTTCTCAAGTTGGATGTGGGCGCAGGAGCCAAACTGCGGCATGTGCCAAGGTAGCTCTTTGTCTGGCTGATGACCTAGATCTGTATTTTTAGAAAGCCGCTCTATTGTCCTCACGGGAGGCACGAGGCGTTCTCACCAGGAACGCTTGTGCAACAGAGCGGTGTGGTGGAGAAAGACTTGGGAAACGTGTGTTATTTGTGTATAAGAGCCTTTTTTATGGCGTCGGGCAGGTCTGTGTAGAAAAAGTAGGGTAAAAACTTCCAGGGCAGCGTCTGCTCTGCGTAGCTCTGTGCTTCTGCCTTGGTACGACCTCAGCCTTTTGTCATTCGGGCTTGGATGAGGCTGCCCTCACCCTCTCGCGAAGCGTTGCTCTGTCCTCTAACATCACTTGCTGGCGTTCCCTGCTTGCTTTTACGTCAGCAAAGCCGTGCGGTCGACTAAAGCTCTTTCCCCCTCTAGCTGCTGACCCAGCTTGGCCTCCAGAGGTGACCCCGGGCTCTTCCCAGCACGCAGGTCAGCAGAAAGGCTTCTGCACGGCTGGGAGATGCATGAGGCAGGAGGTATCCTTCCTCCTCTTTCAGAGCAGGGCTGGCTCCGTGGCACAAACGGCACCAGGACTGAGCAGAAATCCGCTGGCGATCCTGCCGGCCTCCAGCCTCGCGTCCTTTCGGTGGGAGGAGAAAAGAAACGCACGGGCTGGAGGCTCGCGGATCTGCAGCTCTGAAACCAGCAGGGCCTGAGAGCTGTCAGAAGGCTCCTCTCCGTCTTCCTTTCTCCTCCAAAAACGCAGCGGCTGGGATTGATTGGACTTGCATTGGAGCCAAGCTGGCATCAGTTCCCGTAAATGCTTCAGTTTTTAGGGATGTGTGCGTCTGGGATAACGCTGGAGTGTGCTATCTTTTAACGTGACATATGGAGGTTGCATGCTTTTGCCTACTTCCACGTATTTTTAGTAGGATTTGCTTGGGGTTTTTTTTAAGGAACTTGAAAGGTTTTGTTGTATTGGACTAACTCGTAGGTGGCGATCGGAAGGTTAAATCTGGCGGTGACAAATTCCAAGAGGGGAAAGGGGACCCGTGCTCCTTGGCAAAGCAGTGAAACAAACCGGCCGTGTTTGTGCTCGTAGAAAACACTCGGGCCGCTTATTTCCATTTATCTCCTCCTGCCTGCAGCTCTGTGTGGCTTTGCCAGGGGCTCGGAGCCCCCCTGGCCGTGTTGGGCACCGCGCGTGTTCCCGAGGGCTCGCCGCGCCGTGCGGCCGCTTGGCTAAGCGCCATCCTGCTTGTCCGCGGTCCCAGGTGGGACGAGAGCTCTGAAGGGGCCGTGTTTTGCTGCGAGCAGGCGCTGGAGGGGACAGGCAGAGCTCTAAACGAAGCGATTTTAGTAACTCCTAGGGTGCAGAGGGCTCGTGATGGAATAGACTGAAGCAGAAGCGAGCGCTTTTCTCCCGGGGGTGGCATCTCCACGCATCCCTCCCAGGGATGCCGCTCGCCGTCTCGGGTCCTAGAGCCGCAGCGTGGTTGGGGTCGGAAGGGGACCTTAAAAACCCTCGGGTTCCAGCCCCCCGCCGTGGGCAGGGACACCTCCCACTAGACCCAAAGTTTCATCAGGGGCCGTTAAGGGGCCGACCCCACCTGAACCCGGGCTGCCGGTCCCGTTTCCAAACGAAACGTGGAACGAAAAAATCGCCCGCGGAGGCGAATCTGACGAGGGCGATGTGGTGCTGGTTGGAAATTCTTCTTTGCCAAAGAGGCGGCGTTGGACCGCGCACCAAAATGGTGCCCAGCCCTCCCTGCTAATGGAATTAGGTGGGGATAATTGGGAGCTGTGCTTGTGTAACAGCATCAAAGCCTCCCACAGCCCCAAATCTGCTCCAGCTGACAAAACCGGCCTCTGATGAAACTGAAAATGCTCTTTTTTCTCCCAAACCGTGCCTGGTGATGGGGCTATAGATGCAGAGAGGGAGAAAACAATTTGCAGATAGAAGCCCAAACCTTTGGATTTAGAAGAGAACTGCATCAATGATGCAATGTGGCAAACAGAAGATGGTTAAACTCCTTTTTTTTTTTTTTTTTTAGTAATTTACAGGCATCAGGGCTTTGGTTTTCCTAAAAAAGCCAAGCCTCCCCTCCTGATCGAACACCACGAGCTGCCGAAAGCCCTCGCTGGCAGCGTGGCCGGGTGCCTGCAGAGCCACTTCGTTCCCTCTAATTATTGGGGCCCTGTTTAATTGCTGGGGGGGGGCTGCATGTTTCCGATGCCGTGCGTAACCACGCTTTCGGTGACACGGCAGCCCTGTCCTTGTCCCCGGTCCCTGTGGACCTTGGAGCAGGATGAGGCCGTTCCTTTTTACTGTTGTTAAATATTCCTGTATTTACCCCAGCTCTTGGAAACTGGGGAGGTGGAGAATTGGGTTTGCCACATTGGTAGGCTTCCAAAGTTTGCTCTCCGATTTGAGTTAGGGTCAGGCATCTCACGAGCTTTTCTGTGTCTTTTTTCTCTGGCCACTTCGTTTGGCTGCTGAGCTGCTGCGCGGTGGGATCACGCCGTGGGTTTTGCGCAGTAGACGTTGGGGATGTTAAAACCTGACACATGCTGATGCACGACTTCTGTTTTACCTCAGTTTGCTCTTGCTTTGGTTCAGCGCTTTGAGAAAAAAAAGCCGGGCAGGCTGTGCTCACGGGTGCAAGCAAAACTAGATGCCATAAAGCCGTCAACGAGAATTAACTGCAATTAACTGCGAACGCTGTTGACTTGCTTTGAAGCTGCACGCAGCTTTGCTGTCGGGCAGCGCTCTCCCACGAGCTGTCTCTTGCTTTTTGCAGCCCAGAGCTCGTAAGACGAGGATCCTTTTTCCTGGATCCTTTTCCATGGGTCCTTTTTCCTGGATCCTTTTTTGTGGATCCTTTTTCCTGGGTCCTTTTTCTCCTGCTCAGTTACGAGCGATGTCTCCAGCCCTCGGTTCAGTTGCCAGCAGAGCGTGTTGTGTTTATTTAAGTCGGGAGCGTTGTTCTCCTCCTCTAAACCCGCAGGTACGGCGATACTCTGAAAGCAGGAGGCTTCAAAGGGTGGTGGGGGGGAAACATAAATACGGGCTTTGTCGTGTAAGAGACGAGACCGAGCAGCCTTTGCCTTAAGCCCTGCGAAACCAGCGGTGCAGAACGAGAGGGTTATTCCAGTCTAACTCGTCGTAATTAGCGCCCAGGTGCATGCAAACGACCCCGAGCTTTTGGGGAAAACAGCCGTGGCTTTTACACTTCTCGGGTAGCAGCAACGGCCTCTTGGGTTTCGTGCTTGTGGATTTTGTTGTTTGTTTTTTGTTGTTTTTTTTTTTTTTTCAAAATCTCCCTGTTTTAGCGAGTTTTGAACGAGATCCAAGCATGTAGGTGCGTAAGGGCTTTGCTTAAGGCACAGGTGCAATGGCAGCGGTGTCAAACCCAGGGCTGGTGCAGGCAGTTTGTTATTAAGGAATCAAAAACCGGGCTGTGAAATGGGAGAAAGCCGTTTTTGGGCTTTCAGCAAGCCCGTGCTTGGAGCTGTTTCTGCCCTTGGGAAGAGAGGAGCTAACGTTAGGCGGTGTGACGAGGCGGCGCGACATCTCGCCGCTGCCAGTGGCTCGGGTTTTGTCGTCACGAAGCCGGTCCTGGTGTCCTCTGCGATGCTCTCCTGCTTGCTCAGGGCAGCTTTTATTGACTCGAGCAAGTTTTTATTTAACCCTGGATCCATTCTGTGGCCTCGAGAGAGGGCTGGCGCTGCCGTGGCCGAACTGTTGGTTATTCGAAGCGGGTTTTTAGGAAGGATTTGCTCCTTTCCGCCCCCTTTCCTGGGCCATTTCTGGGCTCGGTCCAGCTGGGTGCCGCTCGTTTCGGCACCACGAGCCCTTTCCACGCTTCCATCGCGATGGTTTTGCCTGGATGGCAGAGGGCAGAGAGCTTCGGGCGCGTTTTAGCCTCGTTTGCTGATCCCGCAGGTCCTGCTCTCCCCCAGAACCCCAAATCCCCCTGCTTTTCCCATAGATGATTCCTGCCTTTTTTAGGAGCTCACAGGCTTTGCTGCAGCTGCGAGGCTGGAAAGGGGAAACCCAGGTTCAGGTTTTCACCTTAGGTGCTAAAAAACCACCCAGACCCGACCCCAGGACCCCTCGGTGGGGCCGCAAACGGCTCCGCGGTCCCAAAACCTCTTTGAGTCAGCTTTTCTACCCAGGGGCAGCTCTGCCGATAAGCAATAGCCTGTTCCCAAGTTGTTTCTCGTGCCGTTTTCCTTAAATTCGGGTCTCTTTTAGCCACTTGTTAAAATGTTCTCCGCGGCCGAGCCGTTTGTTCTGCCGCGTGTTATTTCCCTGCGAGGCGCAGGGGGGGTGGGATCGTGCTCTCTTTTATTGGAATGTATAACTGCATGTTTCTTCAGCAAACTTGTAACTCTAGCTCTCTCGAATTGCACCAGTGTGAACTGTTTGAAAGTTGGAATGGATTTGACCAAGAATGGACTGTTTTCGTACCGTTTTTATTCAGATTTCTTCCAGTTAGTGTTTTATCTGCTACAAAGAATTACTTTATACAAATCTGTTTATTTTTATATCTTGTCTGCATGCTTTTGGATTATAACAGCCATGTAACCACAACCTCCTTCCAAAAAGAAAAGAAAAAAAAATTGTATAGTTTTTTTTTTGTTCGTTTCGTTCTGTTTTTAAATAATAAAATAAATAAAGTGTTTGGCTTGCTCCAGAAAAATGCACCTTTTGTATAATCCTGGAATCGTAGTTTTTAACTATTTTACGTGGAGATGGAAGTCTTGCCGCTAGGGAAGCGTACGTTAGGGATTTGCTATTCGGGACAGATGTGGGTGGGAGCAGGAGCCAAGAATTTAGGGAAGAAACCCTGAAGAGGGGAAGGTGCCGGAGAGCCTCCAGGGAAGGCGTGCGCCCGCGGGAGCCGCTTGGGTGCTGAGCAGCTCAGCACCATCCTCCTGCTCTGTCAAATGTGCTGAAATGACATCATGGAAACTGCATTCCTGTGTTTTTCGGTGCTTTCACCCACGCACACAAAGCAGAGTGGCAGGCCCGCCGATGTTCTTTTTCCTTCAAGCTCCCAGCTGCTTGGACAGGGCTCGTTTTGGGCACAAAACCCCTTTTTTTTGTTTTTTTTTTTCCCCCTTGGGGAGGCCCCCGCAGCTTCGCCGCCGGTTGCCCGCCGGTTGCCCACCAGTTGCCATCGTGCCAAGCCAGTGGAGGATGCTCAGTTGCCCATCCTCAGCCAGGGCTCGGATCTTTTTGCACCTCTGCAATCGGCTGTGGTGCCGGAGAACGCTTCCGTCGCATCGTGGCGTGCTCCCAATGCCGAGCGGGACCAGCGCCGCTTCCCAGCCTGGATGGTCGCCTGCGATACTGAGTGTACACCGGAGACGCCGTGCGCCCTGCCTGCACCGAACCTCATCCAGGACGGTGGGGAAATACGCGAGCATCTCCCCAAAGAAGCGATGAGAAAAGGTGGCGGCTTCTCAGCGCTGGATCCCCGTCCGTTCTCGCCGCGGTTGCTTGCTCTGACCCCACCGCTGGCCCTCGGGGTTTTCCCCTTCCTCGTCTTTCGGCCTCGAAGCCGTGCGGGTTGGCGTCTCCAACCCGGATTAGAGAGAAGCGCTCTGCCACGATGCTCGCGTGGCTTTTTTAGCCCCAGCCCATCTCCTTCGAGGACACATCTTAGTTCCACGCCACCCAACGCTTTTCTCTTCTCTTCCCCGATACCCACAGTCTGCAGTGCACCTTCCTCCAAGTTTCAAGTCCTTTCCCTTCCCACGAGTGCTTTTACCCCAGATAAGGCAGAAGCAGGGCTCCTTGCAACCCCCCCATATCACTGCTCGCTGTGGGGCTGGGAGGCTTTTGGCCACACAGCCCCGTGGCCGCGCAGCCCTAGGTAAGTGGAGCATCCACAGAAGTCACCCATTTCTCAGCCCGTCTTGCTTTTCCCTGCATCCACAGCCACCTTTCCCTTTGACCAGCTTCCAGCCACAAATTCATCCCTGTATTTTTGCCCTGGGAAGGCGAAATCTCCCGGAGCTGGGCTGCAAGACCTGGAAACGGCCACCACGCGCTCTCTTCCACTGGATCTGCAAGCGTGGAGATTTCCAAAGGGGCTCTGCCACCTTCGTGCACCCACATCAAACAATTCTTGCCGTCCGAAGGACTCTTTGCGGGCATGTTGTCTGCAGCAGGGGCTGGACACTTTTGCTGTGGTTGGTGCCCTGAGCTGAGATTTTCCTTTTCTTTCCAAATTGACATTTCTTTTTGCTTCAGCCTCGTCATCTGCAAAATCAGAGCACGTTCCCTTTGCTTTTGGGTGTTCGATGATGCCCAGATCTTTGTGTCCTCATCAAAACCTCTTCCACTATGCCTCAACCCAGGAGAGGAAGAGGAGGCGAGCCTAAAAAATTAGCCAAAAAAACGGGCAAGGCTGATTTTACCAGGGCTGTCTCAAGCCACCTTTGGAAATGGTGTTGGGGTCGAAATTCCCTCCCGTGCCAAGCACGGCTGAAATAACGCCACATAAGGCCAAAGGAGTCGAGCGCTGTCAGGCTGGAATTTGCCGCCGAGGAATTTTTGGCTGGATAACCCGATATCGGACAAATGTATTTCTGTTGCTTCGCCGTTTCTTGGCGTGGACTTGCAGAGGAAATCCTGGGAAAGGGTGGTTGTGTACACGAACTTAGGCCAGTTGTTGCGATGATCGTGCTTTAAAAATATCTCCGGCTCTCCGCGCAGCACAGGGAGGAGGCGTGAGAGATCACCCTTTGTCCGCTCACACAGCCAGACCCAAATCCTCTGGGTTAGGAGGCAGGGTTGCTGTTTGCCTAGCTCCATTTCTTTTTTTTTTTTTTTTTTTTATCTCCTTGTGGTTCCAGCGTCTCTCTCCTTATCTCTGCCTCAGAGCGAGGCGGCATTCCTGGAATAGCTGAGTCTGGTCAAGCACAGCTCCATTGCTCTCTTGTGCTGCTTTGCCAA
The DNA here is from genome assembly GCF_013377495.2 of Cygnus atratus. Classification (NCBI taxonomy): domain Eukaryota; kingdom Metazoa; phylum Chordata; class Aves; order Anseriformes; family Anatidae; genus Cygnus; species Cygnus atratus. Next base: position 51,765 of record NC_066391.1, on the reverse strand, counting down.
AACCCGAGCAGCAGAGATGCTGCTGGAGGGAGGCTCCCATCTCATTGCGTTCGCGTGTGGGTCCCGCAGCACGATGCTGAAAACCCCGATCCTCCCCGGTCCCAGGTGGGGAGCTCGGGAAAAGCCAGCTCAGGGGATTAAGTGGGTTTAAGTGGGTCATAGCAAACCGCTGCCGTGGGTTGGCCGCTCTGTTTCTTTCACCGTGGATGTGCGGAGCAGCACAGTCCGGGTACTAACATTTGCTCTGTCCCCTCTTCTCTTTGCAGAAATGGCACCAAAATTGAAGAAGAAAGGGCATTCTGGGCGAGAGCAAAAAAAGGTAGGACCCAGAGTATCCTCCCCGTCCCACTGGGTTGGGATCGAGTCCCCAGGGAGCTGTGGGGCCACGGGGTGTCCTGCCAGGCTGGCTCAAACACTCCAGCCCTCCAGCATGAGAGGCTTTTGCTTTGCTTGGAAGCCGTCCCACGGCCAGCCAAGTCATGGCCATGGGGTCCAATCCAGCAAGGCATTTTTGGGTAACGAGTGTTTGTTTCGTAGCATCACCATCACCACCATCCACCGGTGCAGCAGCAGCAGCAGCAGCCGCCGCAACAGCCCCCACCGCCGCCGCAGCAGCAGCCTCCGCCACCGCCACCGCCGCAGCCGCTGCCACCGCAGCAGCTACAGCCACAGCAGCCGCCGCCGCCACCACCCGTCCCTCCGCAAGCGCCGCCACCGATGAAGTCCTCCCCCCCACCTTTCGTACCCGCGCAAGTCCCCGTCATGGAGCACCCACTCCCAGGGAACATGTTCGACACTATGCCACATTTCACTCAACCCATCATGCATCTTCCCCAGCCGGAGATGCCACCCCATCTTCCCCAGCCACCTGAGCACAGCACTCCTCCCCACCTGAACCAACACGCGGTGGTCTCTCCTCCAGGTGAGCATGGTGTGGGTGCTAGGTACCGTACATTGGGTGCTAGGTACCCTGCGTTGGATGCTAGGTACCCTGTGTTGGGTGCTAGGTACCCTACATTGGGTGCTAGGTACTCAGCGTTGGGTGCTAGGTACCCTGCGCTGGGTGCTAGGTACCCCACGTTGGGTGCTAGGTACCCCGCGTTGGGTGCTAGGTACCCCGCGTTGGTTGCTAGGTACGCTACGTTGGTTGCTAGGTACCCCACGTTGGTTGCTAGGTACCCTACGTTGGGCGCTAGGTACCCCACGTTGGGTGCTAGGTACCCCGCGTTTGGTGCTAGGTACCCCACGTTGGGTGCTAGGTACCCCACGTTGGGTGCTAGGTACCCCGCGTTGGGTGCTAGGTACCCCGCGTTGGGTGCTATGTACCCAGCGTTGGGTGCTAGGTACCGCGTGTTGGGTGCTAGGTACCCCGCGTTGGGTGCTATGTACCCAGCGTTGGGTGCTAGGTACCTTGTGTTGAGTGCCAGCCACCTTGCACTGGGTGCTGGGCAGCTTTTGTTGGGTGTTGGGCACCCTTTGTTTGGTGGTGGACACTCTGCATGGGGTGCTGCACACCCTGTGTTGGGTGCTGGTCACCTTGTTGGGTGCTGGCCAACTTGTGTTGAGGGCCGGACACTCTACATTAGGTGCTAGACACCCCGTGTTGGGTGCTGGCACCTTGTACTGGGTGCCAGGTACCTTGCTGGGTGCTGGACACCCCATGTTGGGTGTTAGCACCTTGTACTTGGTGCTGGACACCCCATGTTGAGTGCTGGCACCTTGCACTGGGTGCCAGGTGCCTTTTTAGGTGCTGGACACCCTGTGTTGGGTGCTGGACACCCCGTGTTAAATGCTAAACACCCCGTGTTGGGTGCTGGCACCTTGTACTGGGTGCTGGACACCCCGTGCTGAGTGCTAGACACCCCATGTTGGGTTCTGGCACCTTGTACTGGGTGCCGGGTACCTTTTTAGGTGCTGGACACTCCATGTTGGGTGCTGGCACCTTGTACTGGGTGCCAGGTACCTTGTTGGGTGCTGGACACCCTGTGTTAGGTGCTGGACACGCTGTGTTGGGTGCTGGACACCCCATGTTGAGTGCTAGACACCCCATGTTGGGTGCTGGCACCTTGCACTGGGTGCCAGGTGCCTTTTTAGGTGCTGGACACCCTGTGTTGGGTGCTGGACACCCCGTGTTAAATGCTAAACACCCCGTGTTGGGTGCTGGCACCTTGTACTGGGTGCTGAGCACTTTATTGGGTGCTGGACACCCCTCGTTGGGTGCTGGACACCCCAAGTTGGGTGCTGGACACCCCACGCTGGCTACTAGAGCCACGAACCTGGGGCGGGAGGGAGAGGAGGGAGCGAGGAAGCGGCCTTGGCTCGCTCCCAGAGGGCGGGCGGGGAGGAGGCCGCCCGCGTCCACGCAGGCGGTGCCACCGTCTCGTCCCCTCTCTCCCCAGCTTTGCACAACGCTCTGCCTCAGCAGCCCTCGAGACCCAGCAACCGCGCCGCCGCGCTGCCCCCGAAGCCTTCGCGCCCGCCGGCCGTCTCGCCAGCCATCAGCCAGCAGCCTCTGCTCCCGCAGCCGCCTCTGCCCCAGCCTCCCCAGGTCCTGCTGGAGGACGAGGAGCCGCCCCCGCCTCACCACAGCCTGCCTCTGAGCACCAGCCAGATGCAGCTCTACCTTCAACAGCTGCAGAAAGTGCAGCCGCAGACTCCTCTTCTCCCTTCAGTGAAGGTCCAGTCGCAGCCCCAGCCTCCCCTGCAGCCTCCGGCGCACCCCGCGGTGCAGCAGCTGCAGCACCAGCCCCAGCAGAGGCCCATGCACATGCAGCCCATGTCCTTCCCTTCCCACATCCCCCAACCGCAGCCGCCTCCGCAGCAGCATCCGCCCCCGCAGCCGCCGCCGCCGCCACCGCCGCAGCCGCCGCAGCCGGCGAAACCTCAGCAAGTCATCCAGCACCACCCCTCGCCGCGGCACCACAAGCCCGACCCCTACTCGACCGGTGAGCGGGACTCGCGGCCGCCGGTGGAGAGCCTCGAACCCCGCCGGGGTCGCGTTCGGCGACGCCGGGCTATGGGGTGGTGGCCGGCGCCCCGTGTCCTCCGAGCCCGAGCAGCGCCTGGCGGTCCAAGACGGCGCTGGGCTCGGGGGGAGTCGCCACGGTCCGGCCCCAAGCCTGACAAACCCCTCGCTGAGGCAGGATCCCGGATTTGGGGTCTTGGCGCTGCCGTTGCCGAACGGGCCGAGCGCTGGATGTGGCCGGCACCGTCCCATTGCGCGCCGGCGTCGGCCGCTCCGCGGTTGTAGAGATCTCAGGGTCGCGCGTCCCCTTCGGGCGCCGTTTTCCGAGCGCTCCCGGGGAGGAGCGGAGGCTTGGCCTCGCCAGCGGGGCCTCCGGGAGCGCAGCCACTGAGCTGCCAAGGCGAGGAGGAGGAAGGATTTGGGGGAAAGCCGAGGACGGGCCGTGTCGTTGCCGGCGATCAACGCTTGGCCACACACCGCCGGGTGTTCCATGGCCCCCCCGGCCCTGTTGCTGATCCCTTTCCCGGCTCGGTCCCCCCGGGCCGTGTGCTGGAAGGCGCAGCGTGGCCTTTCCCAGCACGGAAAGCACTCGGCTGAGCGCTGGTGGGAGCGAGCGAGCTCCTTTGGCCACATCCCACCTCGGAGACCGTGCTAAGCCCGAGGTCTCCATCCCGTTCTTCCCAAAAAAAAGAAAATCGGCTCCTCCCTGCTCCCACTCAAAGCATCCTGCGGGGGTTGTCCGTGTTGTCACGGAGGACAGGGATCATGTGCGCGACCTGGCATCATCCACGTGGGGTGACGCATCCCACGCGTGGCCACGGCCTGGTTTTCGGGCACCCTGGCTCCCTGGGGACGCGGCCAGGGGACGCGGAGCGGCTCCAGCTCTCCGGGCTTGCGGTCGTGGCGTCAAGCTGCTCGTCGGTCCGGGTTTGGGGACCGGGGAGCTGCGGTTCCCTGCGTTTGGGGCACAGTTCGGTGGCCACACTGCGTGTCGCACCGTGGCCTTCCCCCCACGCATCCTTTGGTTCAAAACGCCCCCCGGGCACGGGCACACGCTCCTGCTAAAGACCCCAAAAAGCCACCCACGAGGGCTCAGCAGGGCCGAGGTTCTCTCCCGGCCTCCCGCAGCCTCACACGGAGGCGGAACGAGGCGGGAAGCGTTGCAGCCTTGCGCAAGGCTCCGCTCTCCCCAGCGGAGGCTGGACGAGGCTTGGAGCTGGCGAAGCCTCCGGAAAGCCTCCAGCGAGCGGCCTTGGTGGCGGCGGCTCCTTCTTTTCGCTGAGCTGTTGCCAAAAAGGCAAGCTTTTACACGAAACGAGAGGCGGAGCTGCCCGGGGCAGGTTCCCCAAAGCTTTCAGAAGCGTTTCCCAGGGTTGTATCCCAAGGGGAGCACTCGCCTCCTGCTCCCTTCACCAGGGATGGGGGCACCCAAGGGCGCTGCCCTCCACAGAAGCACCCCCTTGACACCCACTTTCCGCATTGGCGCCGTCTGATTTCGGGCTCGCCGACCCTTCCTCCTGGAGGTGGCGGGTGCCTCGGCCTTGCCCCTCCGCCGCCGGGCGCAAGGGGGGCAGCAAAAAGCATCCGTGCGGTTTCTCAGCGCCGCTTCTGCTGGCGGGTGACACCCCGGTGTCCTCGGGGTGGCTCGTGGTTCCCCCCGCGGTGGCCCGGCGTCGGTCGGTCAGACGCGTCGGGGTCGCCCGTCACGGGTCGCGGCGCTGGGCCGTCGGGGCGAGGCGCGCTCGGGGGGGTGATGTTTGGCGAAAGGAGCGTTGCTGCCGGCTAACCGAGTGGTGCTGCACTGTTCCAGGTCACTTGAGGGAAGCCCCTTCCCCTCTCATGATGCATTCCCCACAGATGCCGCCGTTCCAGGGCTTGGTCCACCAGTCGCCACCTCAGCAAAATATCCAGCCAAAAAAACAGGTAAAGGGAAGGCAGAGCCCGCACCTGGGGGCGCAGCCGGGAGCCGTCGCCTTTCCCCCCCCCCCCCCAGGGCGGATTGCTGGAGAGAGGAGGTTTGCTTCCCGGGGGACGGGCGAGGGGGCTGGCGAAGGGGTAGGGGCCATCGGTCAGTGCCTGACCCTTGTGATCTGCTAACGTGGCAGGAGATGAGAGCCGCCTCCGTCGTGCAGTCGCAGCCGATGGTGGTGAAGGAGGAGAAGATGCATTCGCCGGTCATCCGAAACGAAACCTTCAGCCCCCCACTGCGGCAGGACCCTCCGAAACACCCGGAGAGCATCAAGCCCCCCGCGCACATCCCGCAAAGTGAGTCCGAGCGCCCTGGTGGGTCGGCAGGCGAGGTCCCCGGGAAATCCTCCACGGGCTGGCCCCTGGGACCCGCGGCGCAGCCACTCACGGTGACGTTCGTCGTTGCAGGAACGGAGATGAAGCCCATGGAGGGCGGGCGGCCCGTAATTAGACCCCCCGAGCAGAACGCACCGCCGCCGGGAGTGCAGGACAAAGACAGACAGAAGCAGGAACCAAAAACGCCCGTTGCCCCTAAAAAGGTACGGCTGAGCTCAGCACGCTTTCGGATGGGGGTGGGGTACGTTCCTTTGCCTCGATTTTGGAAATTCCTCCCCAAAATGAAGCGGAGGGAGGCTGAGTGGGGGCATCGCAGCGGGAAGCCACCGGTCAGAGGGAGCTGGTCCCGCTTCTGGCAGGGTGCCGGGTCCTTCCTCTCACCCTTGGGGTAGCTGAAGGCTGCGTGCGCCCCCCGCTCCAGCACCCCCAGTCCTCCAGCCTTGAGCCCGGACTGGTGTCTGCCGGGGATTTGCCGGTTTCAGCCGCCGCAGGGGGTTTGCTGCGTGTTGAGCACGGTGCGTGCGGCCGCCAGCTCGTCCTGGTGGCGAGCCTTGTCCCCCTGACGTCTCCTCCCCTCCCCAGGACCTGAAAATCAAGAACATGGGCTCGTGGGCGAGCTTGGTTCAGAAACACCCCACCACCCCATCCTCCACGGCCAAGTCCTCCAGCGACAGCTTCGAGCAGTTCAAGAGGGCAGCGCGGGAGAAGGAGGAGCGGGAGAAGGCGCTGAAAGCTCAGGCAGAACAGGTGGAAAGGGAGAAGGAGCGGCTGCGGCGGGAGCAGGAGCGGATGAGGTGAGGGCGGCTTCGCCGATGCCCTGCCGGCATTTTTGGGGCCGAGGGGTTCCTCGAGGCTGGCGCGGCGCCGTACGCATGCCCGGCTGCCACATTCAGGTCGGGGTTGCAGGGGGAGAGGGGATGTAGTCCACGCAGTCCCCCCCCCACACACACCCAGACAGCAAAAGGGGGGTGCTCCGGGCACAGCGTGGGGTCTCATGGGTGCTGCTGGCGGCGTTGCAGGAGCCGCGACGACGAAGACGCCATGGAGCAGGCTCGCAGGGTGCACGAGGAGGTGCGGCGGCGCCAGGAGCAGCAGCAGCAGCAGCAGCAGCAACAACAGCAGCAGCAGCAGCAACAGCAGCAGCAGCAGCAGCAGCAGCAGCAGCAGCAGGTGCCACCGGCCACAGCCTCCGCGCCCCAAGGCCAGAGCTCACAGCCGCAGTCCTCGCAGTCCATGCTGGATCAGCAGAGGGAGATGGCCCGGAAGCGAGAGCAGGAGCGGAGGCGCAGGGAGGCGGTGAGTGCGGCCGCAGGGACGGGCAGCTCCAGGCCCCCGGCGTCCCCGTGCAATGGCCGAGGGACGTGGAGACCCCTCCCCGGTGTCACCTTGATGCCTCAGGTGCCACCTAGACCTCAACGGTGGTGCCACCTCGATGTACCCAGTGCCACCTTGATGCCCGTGGTGCCACCTTGATGTGCCCAGTGCTACATCGGCATCATCCCTGGTGCAGCCTTGATGTCCTCAGTGCCACGCTGACACCCCTGGTGCCACTTTGATGTCCCTAGTGCCACCGTGACACCCCCAGTACCACCTTGATGCCCTTGGTGCTACCTTGGTGCCTCCAAATGCCACCTTGACGCTTTTTGGTGCCAGCTTGACTCTCTTGGTGCCACTTTGATGCCCCTGATGCCACCTTGACACTCTTGGTGCCACCTTGATGCCCCCCCATGCCACCTTGATGCCCCTAATGCCACCTTGATGTCCTTGGTGCCAGCTTCATGCCCCAATGCTACCTTAATGTCCTTGGTGCCACTTTGACGTCCCCAATGCCACCTTGACTCTCTTGGTGCAACCTTGATGTCCCTGGTGCCACTTAGGTGCCCCCTGTGCCACCTTGATGCCCCTAATGCCACCTTGACTCTCTTGGTGCCACCTTGATGCCCCCGGTGCCACACTGATGCTCCCAATGCCACCATGACGTCCTTGGTGCCACCTTAGAGCCCTGGCGCCACCTTGACGCCCCCTTCCTCCTCTCCCCGCAGATGGCAGCTACGATCGACATGAATTTCCAGAGCGACTTGTTGGCAATATTCGAAGAGAACCTTTTCTAATAGCGCCTCGTTTCCTCCTCCTGACTCTTTCGAAACCCACCCCCCGGCAAAAAAAACCTTTGAACTCTCCATAGTGTTACCGGCGGCTGGGAGGGGAGCGCGCGCGCGCCCGCGGCCCCCTGCATGCTCGCCCGTCGCGGCTCTTTCAACGCGGCCTCCGGAGGATCAGCAGGGTCTGCCTTACAGCCCGCCATCCGCCCCCCACCCTCCCCGAAAACCGACGAAGACCACCGCCCCCGCGCGAAGCCTGTGGGGGGGGCCACCCCGGGGCATCGCCGCCGGCACCGGGCGCGCGCCCCCGTCGTCACTCGACATCCTCTATGCCAAACGTATTCGCCGTATATCCCAGGACTTCATCTTCGTCACACCTTTTTCTAGACGCCAGGGTCCTCCTCGACTTGCCGAACGTCCACGAGAGCGAGCAGTGCCGGGGTGGGGGGGGAGGGGTGGGGGGGGGGGCCTCTCTCTCTTCCCCCCTCCTCCTCCATGAGCCGGCGCTCCCGGTGCCGCCGTCCTCCCCACCTCCGCGCCCGCTCGCGAAAAAAGGGAAGCGCGGCGAGCGCGCGCGCGTGCGGCCGCTCGGTGGAGGCTCCGGCGGCGCGCGGCGCTCCGGGAACCGGAGCTAGACTACCAACCAAAGTCAGATTCTTTCAGTCTTTTCGTTCGTTCGTTTATATTTCCCCCCCTAACCCTCCCACCCCCCCCGCCACCACCACCACTGCCACCACCACCACCACCACCCCTTTTTTTTTTTTTCTTCCTTCCTCCAGAAAATTCGGCACTGCTCAAACTCTTCACCGGGTGTCATTCGTCCCTCTGCATCGCGGGGTGGAGCGGGGAAAAAAAAAACAGCGGCAGCGGGGGACGTCACCACCCTGCCACTAGTGTTTGTGGCTGTATTGTATAGTGAATATAGTTGGCATATATTTGTTTGAGGTTTTTTGGTGAGCCCCACCAAATTCGGTGTAAAGAACACACTGCTTCTATTTTGCTCAGTTTCAAACTTTTAGTCTATATTTTTAACTGTAAGAACCAGAAAGCCACGGTTTTTTGGTTTTTTGGTTTTTTTTTTTTTTTAAAGCGTCATAAAAAAATATGTTTAAAACGAACAAAAAAAAAAAAACACGTTGGAAAAAAAAAAGAAGAAAAAGGAAAAAGTTGAAAAAAAAAAAAAAAAAAAGGTTTTTATACCGGCTGCCACCACGGGCATGGGGCTTCCCCCCCCCTCCGCGGGCGGTGGCGCGCGTTCTTCGATTTAATTTTATTCTTCGAACTGTTCGACGTTATGTGCCATAAATACCCACTATACAGTACAATCCTGGCGCGTCAGTATTGGGCGAGCTCTGGAGTAACTCGATGGTTTTATTTCCTACAGTGAATATGCATCTGGTCTGTACCGATCATGGAATAAACGCATCTCTTTTTTTTTTTTAAACGCCCCGCGCCCGTCCGTCCGTCCGTCCGTCCCTGTGGGACCCCCGCGGGACCACTCCCCAGGAGCCTCCCGTGCACGTTTTGGGGTGAATTTCCCCAGTTCTTGGGTGAATTTCCCTGGTTTGGGGTGAATTTCCCATGTTTGGGGGTGAATTTCGCTGGGTTTGGGGTGACTTTCCCCAATTTGGGGGTGAATTTCTCTGGTTTGGGGTAAATTTACCCCGTTTCAGGTCAATTTACCCAGTTTAGGGGTGAATTTACCCAGTTTGGGGATGAATTTGCCCGGTTTGGGGATAAATTTCCCCAGTTTTGGGGTGAATTTCCCCAATTTGGTGGTGAATTTCCCTGGTTTGGGGGTAAGTTTACCTGGTTTGGAGTCAAGTTACCCATTTGCGGGATCAGTTTCCCCAGTTTGAGGGTGAATTTCCCCAGTTTGGGGGTGAAATTCTCTAGTTTAGTGGTGAATTTCCCCAGTACAGGGATAAATTTACCCAGTTTGGAGTAAATTTACCAAGTTTGTGGTGAATTTTCTCAGTTTGGGGATGAATTTAGCGGGTTTTGGGGTGAATTTCCCTGGTTTTGGGGTTAATTTACCCAATTCTGGGGTTAATCTCCTTGCTTTTGGGGTGAAATTCCGCAGTTATGCTAAGGGTTTCCCTAGTTTGGGATGAATTTCCCCAGTTTTGTGGTGAATGCCCCTGGATTGGGGTGAATTTACCTGGTTTTGGGGTTAATTTCCCCAATTTTGGGATGAATCTACTTGTTTTTTGAGTGAAATTCACCACTTTTTGCGTGAATCTCCTTGGTTTGGGGGTGAATTTCCCCAGTTTTAGCGTGAATTTCCATGGTTTTAGGTGAATTTCTCTTGTTCGGGGAGAATTTCTCCAGTTTTAGAGTGAATTTCCTCAGTTTATGGTGAATTTCCCTGCATATGGGGTGAATTTCCCTGGTTTCGGGTGAATTTCCCCATTTTTGGGTGAAATTCCCTGTTTTTGTGGTGAATTTCCCTGTTGTTGGGGTGAATTTCCCTAGTTTTGGACCACAGGTGGGTTTAGCCCCCCGATCCCGCACACCGACGGTGGGTGTCACCCCCACGCTGTCGTGATGTCCCCCGGAATCCCGCACGTTCTGGGGAAAAAAAGGGTGAAAATGGGCAAAAAGCTGCAGGGACTGTGCCCGTACCCAGGGTCCCCGTGCCCCCCTGGGTGGGTGCACCCTGGGGTGGGGGTGGAGGGGCCGTGGGAACACCCCTGCCCAACGGGGCCCCTCCCATGGCCACAGCAGGAGCTGTCCCCGTGTCCCCACATCCCGCTGTCCCCATGTCCCTATGTCCCCCTGTCCCTGTGTCCCCCTGTTCCCCTGCCCCATTACCCCCATGACCCCCTGTCCCCTGGCCGTGTCCCCCTGTCCCCGCATCCCAATGTCCCCGTGGTCCCCGGTCCCATGGCTCCGTGTCCCCTGGCTGTGGCCCCGTGTCCCAGCGTCACCATGTCCCGGTGTCACGGTGTCCCCATGGCCCCCACCCCCGCGTTGCTGTGTCCTCCTGTCCCCATCTCCCAGTGTCCCCCGTCCCTGTTCCCCTGTCCCCCTGTCCCCATGTCCCCCTGTCCCCATATCCCCATATCCCCCTGTCCCCATGTCCCCCTGTCCCCATATCCCCATATCCCCCTGTCCCCATGTCCCAATGTCCCCATGTCCCCTTGTCCCCTGTTCCCATGTCCCCCTGTCCCCCATCCCCCCATCCCATTGCCCCCCCTCTCCCCGTCCCCTTGTCCCTGTCCCATTGTCCTCGTGTCCCATTGTCCCCCCCCGTCCCATTCTGTCCCTGTCCCATTGTCCCCCCCTCCCCCTCCGTGTCCCCCTGGCCGGGTGGGGGATGGGCTGCAGGGCCCCCTTCCCCGCCCCTCCCCCCTCCCTTACTCGTTCCCCGCCCCTCCCCCGCCCGCCCCCACGTGACCTCTGCCCCCGCCCCTCCCCTTTTCCCCGCCCCCCTCCCTTCCCCCCGCGCTCTCATTGGCTGCCTTCCACGAAGCCCCGCCCCCTCCTCCCCCGCGCTCGGCGCGGGCCAATCAGCGAGCGGGGGGAGGGCGGGGCCGGGCGCGGCCGAGCTCGGGCGGGCGGAGGTGGCGCGAGAAGGTCGGGACGGGGCTCCCCGACCCCCCCCCCTGCGCCCCTGGTGTCGCGACAGCCCCGCGACAGCGACAGCCCCGGCGACAGCGACAGCACGGGGCAGGCCGCGCGTGGGGCTGCACTGGGGGCAGGAGCGAGCCCGGCGAGGTGACACCGCGGGGACACCCCGGGGCGGGACACCCGGGGGGGGACACCCCGGGGGGGGACACCCGGGTGGGGACACCCCGGGAGGGGACAGGGGACACCCGGGTGGGGACACCCCGGGGGGGGGACACCCGGGGACAGCCCGGCCCAGGACTGGGGGACGAGGGCTGGGACGTGGTGACAAACCCCCCCCGGCGTGGGGACAGCCTGCTGGGGACGGGGACACCTGGGACGGGACACCCTGGGTTGGGACACCCCGGTGACAAGGCCACCCTGGGATGGGACACCCTGGTGTGGGGACACCCTGGTGACAAGGGCCACTTGGGATGGGACGCCCTGGGATGGGACACCCCGGTGACAAGGCCACCCTGGGGACAGGGCCACCTGGGGTCGGGGACACCCTGGGGACAGGGCCACCTGGGGACTGGGACACCCCGGTGACAAGGCCACCCTGGGATGGGACACCCTGGGGACAGGGCCACCTTTGGGACAGGGACACCCTGGCGTGGAGACACCCTGGTGTGGGGACACCCTAGTGACAGGGCCACCCTGGGTTGGGGACACCCTGAGCATGGGGACAACCTGTGACAAGGCTACCCTGGGATGGGACGTGCTGGAGACAGGGCCACCCTGGGGATGGGGACACCCCGGTGACAAGGCCACCCTCAGCCTGGGGACACCTTGGTGCTGGGACACCCGTGGTGACAAGGCCACCTTGGGACAGGGACACCCTGGGGATGTGGGCACCCTGGTGTGAGGACGTCCTGGGGACAGGGCCACCCTGGGATGGGACATGTTAGGGACAGGGCCACCATAGGGACAAAGCCACCCCCAGACATGGGGACATCCTGGTGTGACAAGGCCACCTGGGGCACCCCAGTGCCAAAGCCACCTGGGGACCGGATGTGACAAACCCACCCAGGTGACAAACCCCCGCTACCGGTCCACCCCGACAGGTGCCACTCCCTGCCCTAGGTGACAGCGGTGGTGACATCGTTCCCTGCCATGCTCCTGTCCCTCTGCACGGCACTGCTGGCGCCCACGCGGGCGCTGCTGGCCCTGCAGCGCTTGGTGGCCCGGCTGGCAGTGGCAGCGGCGGTGGCAGCGGCCGGGGTCGCCTACGGGCTCTGGGGTCTGGGGGTGCTCCTGCGGCGGGGGCCCCGGGGGGCCCTGCGCTGGCGGGTGCGGGCAGAGCCCCCCCCGGGGCTGGCGGACGGACACCTACGGGGAGCACGGGCACCTGAGGCTCAAGGTGGGGGGGGGGGGGCTGGAGTGGGGTCTTGGGGGGCTTGGGGTTCCTGGGGGGGTCTTGAGGGTGCTGGGAGGGGCCCTGGAGGGGTTCTGGGGGGGGGGCTGGGGTTCCTGGGGGGGTCGTGAGGGTGCTGGGAGGGGCCTTGGAGGGGTTTTGGGGGGGCTGAGGGGGTCTTGAGGGTGCTGGGAGGGGCCATGGAGGGGTTCTGGGGGGGCTGAGGGGGTCTTTGGGGTCTCAGGAGGGGCTCTGGAGGGGTTCTGAGGGGGCCTGGGGGGCCTTGGGGGTCCCAAGAAGGGCCCTGGAGAGGGGTCTTGGGGGGTTTGGCGTTCCTGGGGGAGTCTTGAGGGTGCCAGGAGGGGCCTTGGAAGGGTTCTGGGGGGCCTGAGGGGGTCTTGGGGGTCCCAGGAGGGGCCCTGGAGGGGTCTTTGGGGGATTTGGGGTTCCGGGGGCGGGTGTGTCTTAAGGGTGCTGGGAGGGGCCCAACTTTTGGGATGGGGGCTCCCCCACTGACCCCCCACCCCTTCCCCCTCCCCAGAGTTCAGGGCTGCAGCTCCACTATGTCGCCCGGGGCCCCCCCACAGCCCCCTTGATGCTGCTGCTGCACGGCTTCCCCCAAAACTGGTGGGTAATGGGGACTTGGGGGGGGGGAGGGAGGTGACACCTGGTGTGGGGGGTGACCGGAGGTGTCCCCTCCCCCCCAGGTTCTGCTGGCGTCACCAGCTGCTGGAGTTCAGCACCCGGTACCGGGTGGTGGCCCTGGACCTGCGTGGCTGCGGAGCGTCCGAGAAGCCACCGGGCAAGGAGAGCTACCGGCCCGAGGTCCTCCTTGAGGACATCCGCGAGGTCATCGAGGTGCTGGGGACACCCGAGGGCCACACGGGTGCCACCGCCGGGCACCCCAAGTGCATCCTGGTGGGGCACGACTGGGGCGGCGTCTTGGCCTGGGAGCTGGCCGCCGGCCACCCCGACCTGGTGGAGAAGTTGGTGATCGTCGACGCGAGTCACCGCGCCGTCATGGCCAGTAAGGGGTGGCACCTGGCTCGGGACATGGGGTGGCACCTCTGGTGACCGTGGTGTGCCGTTGGGTGCCACCGTATGGCTGTGCCAGTGAGAGCTGTGCCGTTGGGTGCCATCCCTCGTGGCCGTGTCTTTGGGTGCCACCTCCCATGGCCATGCCATTGGGATGCCATGTCATGGCTGTGCCGTTGGGAGCCATCTCCTGTGGCCACACCATTGGGTGCCAACTCCCATGGCCACGCCATTGGGTGCCATCTCCTGTGGCCACACCATTGGGGGCCACCTCCCATTGCCGTGCCCTTGGGTGCCACCTCCCATGGCCATGCCCTTGGGTGCCATATCATGGCTGTGCCATTGGGTGCCATCTCCCATGGCCGTGCAGTTGGGTGCCACCTCCCATTGTTGTGCCGTTGGGTGCCGTCTCCTGTGGGCACGCCCTTGGGTGCCACCTTCCATGGCCATGCCCTTCGGTGCCTTCTCCTATGGCCACGCCGTTGGGTGCCACCACCCGCGGCCCTGCCCCCAGAGGCCGTTCCCTGCCTCGCGCCGCTGACGCCGCTGCTCCTCTCCCGGCACCGCAGGGTTCAGCGCCTGGCACCCATCACAGCTGCTCCGCTCCAGCTACATGTTCCTCTTCCAGCTGCCCCTGCTGCCGGAGCTGCTCCTCTCCATGGCCGACTTTGAGGTGGGTCCCCATCCCCACCTCGTCCCCCACAGGGCACCCGCGCCACCCTCCGTGCCTCAAGCGCCGCTTGAGGACCAGGAACGAAGCTGAGGGTGGGGAGCGAGAGTCCCCTCTCCCCGATTTGGGGCTGGGGGCTGCATCCAGACCCTTCTGGTGGCCCCGCAGCTCCTGAAGACCTTCTTGACGGGGCCTTGGACGGGCATCCAGAACCCGGCGCGGCGGCTGACGGAGCCTGAGCTCGATGCCTACCTCTACGGCCTCTCGCAGCCCGGGGGGCTCACGCCCCCCATCAACTACTACCGCAACATCTTCGGGTAGGTGGCGGTCCCCCGGGGAACACCGGTGTGGGGCGCTCTCACTTCGGGGTGCTGCTGGCTCAGGTCGTTCCTCTTTGGGTGCTCTTTTTTTCGGGTGGTCTTTTTTTAGGGGGCTCTTTCTTTGGGGGCTCTTCCTTTGGGTTCTCCTGGTCTGGATGCTCCCGTTTTGGGTGCTCCCATTCTGGGTGCCCCTCTTTTGGGTGTTCCCATTTTGGGTGCTGCCATCGAGGTGCTCCCATTGGGATCCTCCCGTTTCGGGTGCTCCCATCAAGGTGCTTCCATTGGGATCTTCCCATTTCGGGTGCTCCCATTGGGATGCTCCTATTGGGATGCTCCCATTTCGGGTGCTCCCATCGAGGTGCTCCTCATCTGTGTGCTCTCATTTTGGGTGCTCCCATTTCGGGTGCTCCCATCGAGGTGCTCCCACCGGGCCACTCCCCCATTTGCCTCCCCCCCCCCCCCAAGCCTCATCTCTCCCCTCCCTAACCCATCGCCCCTACCCCCACCCCGCAGGGATGCCCCGGTGCCCCGCGAGCGCCCGCCCTGCCCGGTGCTGCTGCTCTGGGGTGCCCGCGACGCCTTCCTGGACGCCCGCCTCGCGCCCTGCCTCCGCCGCCGCATGGCACCCACCGCCCGCCTGCACCTCGTCCCCAACGCCGGCCACTGGTTGCCCGAGGACCAGCCCGACACCGTCAACCGCCTCCTCTGGGACTTCCTGCGGGGGACGGAGTGAGCGGGGACCCCCCCCGCCACATGCGCACCCTGACCCCGGGGACGGCACCCTAGGGTGCTCCCCCAGTGGGAGAGAGGAGCTGGGTGCTGCCCGCGGGGATGGTGGGGACGTCTGGGTGGGGACACCGGGATCCTTGTGGGGACACCGATGTCTGGGTGGGGGCACCAGGGTCCTCCTGGGGACCTGGTGTCTGGGTGGGGACCCCAACATTTGGATAGGGGACCCCGGTGTCTGGGTGGGGACCCCAACATCTGCATGGGGGGGACACCAGCATGATCATGGGGACCCCAACGTCTGGGTGGGGACCCCGATATCTCGATGGGGACCTGAGGGTCCTCATGGGGACCCCAACGTCTGGATGGGGACCTCAACGTCCTGGTGGGGACCCCAATGTCCGGATGGGGACCCCGATGTCTGGATGGGGACTCCCAACATCTGGATGGGGACACTGAGGTCCTCATGGGGAACCCCAACATCTGGATGGGGACCCCGACACCTGGAGGGGGAGCCCCAGGGTCCTGATGGGGACCCCAACGTCTGGTCTGGTGCCTTCTGTCCCCAAGTGCCCTGAATAAAAGTGCGGTGACGCCAGTGGCTGGGGGCTGCTTGGGGGGGTGGTGACATGGGGGGGGACACACACATGGGGACCCCACGCTGCGCCCTCCTGGCACCCGCAGCACCCAACATGGGCACCCATGGGTGCCAATGCCAGCCCCAGGGGCCGATGCCAGCCACGGGTGGCAGTGCCAGCCCCCACCCAGGGGTGCCAGGCGGGCTCCCCCCCCCGGTGACAATGGCACCCCTCCAGGTGACAATGGCACCCTTGGGTGACAATGCCAGCCTGGCCCCACGCTGGAATGTGCCCGGGCAGCTTTTGGGGCAGAAACAGAATTTGGGGGGGGGGGGCAGCCTTGGAGGGGGGTGTCCCATTGCGGGGGGGGGGTTCCCCGGGGCAGGGGGTGTCCCACTGGGGGGGGAGATTCTCATTATGGGTTGGTTCCCCGGGGGGGGGGGTGTCCCATTAGGGGTTGCCCCATTGGGATGGGGGGGGTCTCCCTGCCGGGGGGGGGGTTACCCCGTGGTGGGAGGGAGTCCCTTGGTGGGGGAGGGCCCCTTAGGGGTGGGGGCGTCCCTTGGGGGGGAGAGGGGGGGGCTCCGTGCCCATCCTGCGCCCCCTCTCTGGGCCCCTCGCTGGCCCTGGGCCCTGCAGCTGCTGCAAACATCAGGGCGGGGGGGGGGGGGGCGATGGGGGGGGAGAACAGCTGCATGCCCCTCCCCCACCCCTCCCGCACCCCCTCCCCCACCAGCCCCCCCCCCCTTTAATCCCTCCTCCCCCCTCCCAATCCCCGCCTTGGGAGGGGGGGACCCCTCGGGGGGGGGGGGGGCGGGGGGCGGGGCCGGTTTTGTCCCGGGTCAGTCCCGCACGGTTTCGCCCCCCCCCCCGGAGCGGGTGGCTCCGCCCCGGGGGCGGGGCTTGTTTGGGGGGGGGGCGGGAGCCGCTGCGAAGTTTCCCGGGGCCGGCGCGGAGCCGCGGAGCGGGACCGGGCCGAGCCGAGCCGAGCCGGGTCGAACCGGGCCCCTCCATGGCTCGGTAACGGGGGGGGCGCCATGGGCCGGGCTCCGGGGGGGCTCCCGGGCCTGGTGCTGCTGCTGCTGCACCTCGGGGCGGCCGCAGGTGAGCGGGGCCGAACCGGGCTAAAGCGGGCCGAACCGGGCCGAAGCTGGCCAAAGGGCGGGGGGAGGCGGAGAGCGGCGGGGGAGGCTTCGGGAGGGAGCGGAGCGGGGCCGGGCCGAACCGGGCTGAAGCGGGCTGAAGCGTGCCAAGGGGAGGGGAGCGGCGGTGGCGGCTCCGGGACCCACCGCATTGAGCCGAACCGGGACAAACCGGGACGAACCGAGCCGAACCGCGTCGAACCGGGACGAACCGGGTCTAACCGAGTTGAACCGGGACGAATCGGGCTGACCGGGCCGAACCGGGCCAAAAGGCGGGGGGCGGGGGGAAAACCCCCTTTTGCCGCTCCGCCACCGACCGGCCCGGGCCGAACCGGGACAAAAGGGCGGGGGGAGGACACGGAGCCGGCCGGATCGGCCCGGTTCGGCCCGGTTGGGCCCCGGGGGAGGGATGGGGGGAGGCGAAAAGTTTCCGCGGGCAGCGCGGAAAAGTTTTGAGAGAGGCCGGGGTTGGAGCGGGGGGGGGGCACCGGAGAGACCCGGACCCAACCGGGCCAATTTGGTGGGGGGGGGGAAGCGGGGGGGGCCAGTCCCGGGCCTCGGGACCGCGCGGGGGGGGCACGGCCGGGACCGTGGGAACGTAGGGGGAGGGGCGGGGCTGGGGGCACCGGGGCGGGGGAGGGGGCGCGGGATTGTTGGGGGGGGGGGGGGAACCGGACCGGGACTGAGGGGGGGGGGGAGGGGGGAACCGGGACCGTGGGAACGCGGGGGGGGGGGGAGCGGGGGGGGCGCAGCGGGACCGTGGGAACGCGGGGCCAGGCCGGGGGGGGGGCGGAGCGTGGGAACGGGGCAGTGATTTGGGGGGGGGGGGGGGACGGACGTGCAGTGACCGGGGGGGGGAGCTGGGGTTTGGGGGGTCCGCGGCGATTTCGGAGGGAAGGGGGCTGCAATGGTTTGGGGGGGGCGGCGCGCGGTGATGGGGGGGGGTCCCGGGCTTCAAATGCATTCGGGGGGGTTGGGGGGGGCTCTGGGTTTGGGGGTTGGACAGCGATTGGGGGGCAGGCAGCGATTTTGGGGGGGGGAAGGGATTTTGGGGGGGGGGGACAGCGATTTTGGGGTGCGGTGCCCCCGGGCAGGGCGCTTTGCGGCAGCGCACACGCGCGTGCAAGCTGCGTGCAGTGCAGGGATGCAGTGGGCGTGCAGTGTGCTGCAGCTGCGCTGTGCACGGGGGCAGTGCGCGTGCAACGTGCGCGTGCAGTGTGTGTGCAGTGCGCGTGCAATGTGCGTGCAGTGAGCATGCAGTGTGCAGGCAGCGCGTGTGCAATCTGCGTGCAGTGTGTGTACAACGTGCGTGCAGTGTGCGTGCAATCTGTGCACAGTGAGCGTGCAGTGTCCGTGCAGTGAGCGTGCAATGTCCGTGCAACCTGCGTGCGGCGCATGTGCAACGTGCCAGCAGTGTGCGCGCAGTGTCCGTGCGGCGTGTGTGCAATGTGCAGTGCGGGTGCAGTGCGCGTGCCATCTACACGCAGCACGTGTGCAACGTGCGTGCAGCGAGTGCACCGTGTCTGTACAGCGCGCGTGCAGTGAGTGTGCACCACATGCGTGCAGTGCGCGTGCACCACGTCGGTGCAGTGCGTGTGCGTCGCGTGCACTGTGTCGGTGCGTGTGCACCGTGTCCGTGCAGTGCACGTGCGGTGCAGCCACGCTCAGCCCACCCCTCCCCTTTTTCAACCCCCCACCCCACCCCACAAGGGGGCACCCCAGGGTGCTGGTGGGGTAGGGGTGGGGACAGAGGCACCCACTGCCCCCCCTCCCCCCATTTCCTAACCCCGGGGGGGGTTCATTTTGGGGGGGGGGGGGGGGGAGGTAGGAATGGGGCTGGGGGGGCACGGGGCAAGGAAGGATCTGTGGGGCTGCTTTGGGGGGGGGGGGCTGTTAGGGGCGCTGGGGGGTCAGCAGGGGATTTATGGGGCGGGGGGCTACATGGGGGGGGAGGCTATAGGCCTGACCCCCCCGCGACCCCCCCCCCATCCAGTGCTGCCATGCCCGGAGGGGACAAACCCCTGCGAGAACGGGGGGCAATGCGTGCTGCACCCCAACGGCCGCACCGCCTGCCTGTGAGTGCCCCCCCCTACAAAAAATGGGTGCCCCCCCCACCCCAAAATGGGTGCCCCCACCCCCAGCTCCGTGCCCCCACCCATTGCCCTTATCATGGGGTGCCCTATAGGATCCCTGTGCCCCCGCCCTTTTACAACCCATAACCCACCCCATAGCCCCCCCAGCTGCCCCAAAGCCCCCCCCATATGGGTGGCCCCCCCTCGTTGCCCTGACCGTGGGGTGCCCTATAGGATCTGCATGCCCCCCCCCTTTTACAACCCATAACCCACCCCATAGCCCCCCCCAGCTGCCCCAAAGCCCCCCCCAAAAATGGGTGCCCCCCCCCATATGGGTGCCCCCCTCAAGCTCCGTGCCCCACCCCCCCTCCCCTGTTACCCTGACCATGGGGTGCCCTATAGGATCCGCATGCCCCCCCCCCCTTTACAACCCATAACCCACCCCGTAGCCCCCCCCCCAAGTCCCCCCCCCCATAGCACCCAATGCCGCCGGCTGGGTGCGGGCCCCCCCCCCCTTCCATGTCCCCCCCCCACCCCACGTTGCCCGCGGGGCCGGGTGCGGGCAGGGCGGTGCCTGCCCGGGCAGGGTGGGGGGGGGACAGGATGGAGAGGGGGGGGGACGTGGGAGCTGCCCGGGGGCACGTTCCCAGGGTGCCCCCCCCCCGTCACCCTGCACCCGTTCCCCCCATGTCCTGGGGGGGTCCCAGGGGTGCCGTGGGGGTCCCGTGGGGGTCCTGTGGGTGCTGGGGATGTGAGGGTCCTGGGGTGGGGGGGGGGGGGCATGGGTGCCAGAGGGGGGGGTCCCATAGGGGGTGTGAGGGTCCCATGGGTGCCCGGGGGGGTCCCATAGGGGGTGTGAGGGTCCCATGGGTGCCCAGGAGTGGTCCCATAGGGGATGTGAGGGTCCCATGGGTGCCCGGGGGGGTCCCGTAGGGGGTGTGAGGGTCCCATGGGTGCCCGGGGGGGGTCCCGTAGGGGGTGTGAGGGTCCCAAGGGTGCCCTGGGGGGGGGGGTCCCATACGGGGTGTGAGGGTCCCATGGGTGCCCTGGGGGGGGGGTCCCATAGGGGGTGTGAGGGTCCCATGGGTGCCCAGGGGGGTCCCGTAGGGGATGTGAGGGTCCCAAGGGTGCCCTGTGGGGGGGTCCCATAGGGGATGTGAGGGTCCCAAGGGTGCCCTGGGGGGGGGTCCCATAGGGGGTGTGAAGGTCCCATGGGTGCCCTGGAGGGGTCCCATAGGGGGTGTGAGGGTCCCATGGGGGTCTGGGGGGTCCCATAGGGGATGTGAGGGTCCCATGGGTGCCCTGGGGGGGGGGTCCCATAGGGGGTGTGAGCACCCTGCAGGGGTCCCAAGCACCCCGTGAGGGTCCCAAGCGCCCCGCGGGGGTCCTATGGGTCCCAGTAGGGGGGTGGGGGGGTCCCGTGGTGGGCGCGGCGGGGGTCCCATGGGTGCGGTGCCGCAGGTGCCGGCCGGGGGCGCTGGGGGAGCGGTGCCAGCTGCGGGACCCCTGCGTGCCCTCGCCCTGCGCCCACGGGGGGCTGTGCCAGAGCACCCTGCACGACGGCGCCCTGAGCCACCTCTGCCTCTGCCCCCCCGGCTTCCGCGGTGAGTGGGGGTCCCTTGGGTGCGAGGGGAGGCGGGAGGGTGCCCCCCTAGTGGCTGTGGCACCCGTGGGTGCCCGTCGTGGAAGGGGGTGAGGAGGAGAGGAGCTGGGGGTGCCCGGGACGCCCGAGGGGTGAAGGGAGGTCCCAAGGGTGAGCGTGGCACCCAAGGGTGCCCAGTAAGTGCAGGCAGGTCCTGGGTGCCCATGGGTGCTCAAGGCAGCTGGGGGTTCCTTGAGGGCACCCAGGAGGTGCCGATGGCACCCATGGGTGCCTACTGATGCCCATGGCACCCATGGGTGCCCAGTGGAGCCATGCAGGCCCCAGGTGCCCGTGGGTGCTCAAGGCAGCTGAGGATTCCTTGAGAGCACCCAGGAGGTGCTGATGGCACCCTTGGGTGCCTGCTGATGCCCATGGCACCTGTGGGTGCCTGCTGATGCCCACAGCACCCATGGGTGCTCAGTAGACGCAAGCAGATTTGCCGTGCCTGTGGGTGCTCAAAGCATCCAGTGGTTCCTTGAGGGCACCCAGGAGGTGCCGATGTTCCCATGGGTGCCCAGTAATGCCCACAGCACCCACGGGTGCCCGATAGACGGAGGCAGGTCTGCAGCGCCTATGGGTGCTCAAGGGCACCCCAGGGTGGGGGGGCAGGGCAGATGTTCCTGTGGGTGCACAAGGGGGTGCAGCCAGCTCCCATGGGTGCCTGTGGGTGCCCCTAGCACCCATGGGTGCCCAGTAGAAGCAGGCAAGCCTACCACATGGACGGGTGCTCAAGGTACCCACAGGTTCCTTAAGGGCTCCCGGGAGGTGGAAATGGGACCTGTGGGTGCCTGCTGCTGCCCACAGCACCCATGGGTGCTGAAGGTATCCCTTGAGGCCCCACCCTGGGGTGCTGACCACCCCCTTTTGTCCCCCCCCTCCCCCCCCAGGCCCCTCCTGCTCGCTGCCGGACCCCTGCACCCCCTTGCCCTGCCTCAACGGGGGCACCTGCCGCCCCCTCGGTGAGGGGGGCTTCGAGTGCAGCTGCCTGCCCGGTGGGTGCTGGGCACCCATGGGTGCCCTTGCTGGGGGGGGGGGGGGGGGAGGGTTATGGGGGGCAGGGCTGGTGCGTGATCTGGTTTGGAGGGTGCAACTTCGGGGGGGGGGAGTTTGGGGGTCCCCAGCACCCATTGAGCTCCATGGCATGGGGTGGGGGGCCCTCGCACCGGGGGGGTGTCCCCAGGGGGTCCCTGGGACTGGGTGGGGGGCCCTAAAAGTGGGCAGGGGGGCCTGGCACCATGGGGGTGTCCCTGGGGGTCTCTGGCAGTGGCGGGGGGGGGGTCCTGTGGGGTCCCTGTCACCGTGGGGGTGTCCCTGGGGGTCTCTGGCAATGGGGGGTGGTTCGTGGGGTCCCCGTCACCGTGGGGGTGTCCCTGGGGTTCTCTAGCAATGGGGGGGGGGTCCGTGGGGGTGTCCCTGGGGGTCTCTGGCAATGGGGGGGGGGGGTGGTTCGTGGGGTCCCTGTCACAGTGGGGGTGTCCCCAGGGGTCCTTGGCACATCCTTGGCACCCCATGGGGCCCTCCGGTGCCCATTGGGGTCCCCCAGCATGGTGGGGTTTTTTTTCGGGGGGTGGGGGGTGGGGGGGGACACACAGGTGGGTTTGGGGATTCCCTCTAACATGGGGGTGCCCCCCCCACCCCCCCCAGGGTTCACGGGGCAGGGCTGTGACACCAACGTGGACGATTGCCCCGGGCACAAGTGCCAGAACGGGGGCACCTGCGTGGACGGGGTCAACACCTACAACTGCCAGTGCCCCCCCGAGTGGACAGGTACGGGGGGGGGCACGGGGGGGCGTACAGGGGGGGGCGTTGGGTGGTGGGTCAGGGTGCTCGGGGTGGGTGGGTGGGGGTGCTCGGCCACCCATGGGTGCCCCAGGTGGGCGTCAGGGGGGACAATGGGGGGTGGGTCGAGGGGGGCACCCAGGTGGGTCACATTCCCCCACCCCACCCCCCCCGCCCTTTTACCCCCCCCTTGCCCTTTTACACCCCCCCCCCCCCCGCCATTGTAACCCCTTCCTCGCCATTCCCCCCCATGCTTCTAACACCCCCCCGCACACCATTTTAACCCCTTCCTCGCCATTTTGCACCCCCCCCGCCATTTTAACCCCCCCCCCCGGCCGTTTAACCCCCCCCCCCGGCCGTTTAACCCCCCCCCCCGGCCATTTTAACCCCTTCCTCGCCATTTTAACCCCCTTGCCCCTTTAACCCTTTCCTCACTATTTTACCCACCCACACCCTTCCTCCCCTCGCCATTTTAACGCTTTCCTCGCCATTTCCCCCCCCCCCCCGGCCATTTTAAATCCCCCCCCCGCCCTTTCACCCCCCTCACCTTTTTACCCCCCCCTTTTAACCCTTTCCTCGCCATTTTAACCCCTTCATCACCCTTCCCCCGCCATATTTTAACCCCTCCCTCGCCATTTTAACCCCTTCCTCGCCATTTCACCCCCCTCCTCACCCTTTCACCCCCCCCCCCCTTCTCGCCATTTCCACCCCCCCCCCCCCCCCCCCAGGCCAGTTCTGCACCGAGGACGTGGACGAGTGCCAGCTGCAGCCCAACGCCTGCCACAACGGGGGCACCTGCTTCAACTCGCCGGGCGCCCACGTCTGCGTCTGCGTCAACGGCTGGACGGGCGAGAGCTGCGCCGACAACATCGACGACTGCGCCACCGCCGTCTGCTTCCACGGCGCCACCTGCCACGACCGCGTCGCCTCCTTCTACTGCGCCTGCCCCATGGGCAAGACGGGTGAGGGTTCTGGGGTTGGGCCTCGGTTATGGGGTGGGCACCCAGGAGAGGAGAGGTGTAACGGGGTGGGCGCCTTGGGGTGGTTTGGGTGGTAGTGGCATGGGGTTGGGCGCCTTGGGGCGGTCCTGGTGTGGGTTGGGTGGTGCTTTCGTGGGGTGGGCTTCACCCCAAGGGCACCCAGTTGTGGGGTGGGCACCCAGAGAGGAGGGGTGTAACGGGGTGGGCGCCTTGGGGTGGTTTGGGTGGTAGTGGCATGGGGTTGGGTGCCTTGGGGTGGTCCTGGTGCAGATTGGGTGGCAATAGCATGGGGTTGGGCACCTTGGGGTGGTCCTGGTGTGGGTTGGGTGTCAATGGCATGGGGTGGGCACCCCCAGAAGCATCATGACATGGGGTTGGGCACCTTGGGGTGGTCCTGGTGCAGGTTGGGTGGCAGTGGTATGGGGTTGGGCACCTATGGGTGGCTTTGGCACAGGTTGGGTGTCAAGGGCATGGGATGGACATCACCCCATGAGCACCCCCAGAAGCATCGTGGCATGGGGTTGAGCACCTTGGGGTGGTCCTGGTGTGGGTAGGGTGGCAATGGCATGGGGTTGGGCACCTATGGGTGGCTTTGGCACTGGTTGGGTGTCAATGGTACAGGGTGGGCATCACTCCATGGGCACCCCCAGAAGCATCATGGCATGGAGTTGGGCACCTTGGGGTTGTTTTTGGCATAAGCTGGGTGTCAATGGCACGGGGTTGGGCACCTTAGGGTGGTCCTGGTGCGGGTTGGGTTTCAATGGCATGGGGTGGGCATCACCCCATGGGCACCCTGTTATGGGGTGGGCACCCCCAGAAGCACCACGGCACGGGTTGAGCACCTCGGGGTGCCTCTGGCTCACAGTTGGGTGCCTTTGGCACGGCTTGGCCATCACCCCACGAGCACCCTGGCTGGGGGTGGGCACCCAATGTGTGTGTGTGGGGGGGAGTTCCCATTGTGGGGTCCCCCCCGCCGAGCCCCCCACCCCTTTTGTAGGGCTGCTGTGCCACCTGGACGATGCCTGCGTCAGCAACCCGTGCCACGAGGACGCCGTCTGCGACACCAACCCCGTCAACGGCCGCGCCATCTGCACCTGCCCCCCCGGCTTCACCGGCGGCGCCTGCGACCAGGACGTCGACGAGTGCTCCATCGGTGGGGGGGGGGGGGGGGCACCCGTGGGTGGGGGGCAGCCATGCAAGGTGGACCTTTGCGTGCAGAGAGCATCCCCAGCATGGGTGGGGGGCACCTACAGGTTGGGGGGCGCTCAAGGGCGGTTGGCACCCATGGGCGGGGGGGGCACCCATGGGTGGGGACCAGCCATGAAAGGGGGTCGTTTGCGTGCAGAGAACATCCCCAGGGTGAGTGGGGGGCACACATGGGTTGGGGGGTGCTCAGGGGCGGTGGGCACCCATGGGTGGGGAGCACCCACATGAGGAGGAGATTTGCGTGCAGAGAGCATCCCCAGCATGAGTGGGGGGCACCCACTGGTTAGGGGGTGTTCAGGGACGGTGGGCACCCATGGGTGAGGAGGGCACCCATGGGTGGGGGGAGCACCCATGAGTTGGGGGGGGGGGACCCATGAGTGAGGAGCACCCACATGAGGGGGAGATTTGCGTGCAGAGAGCGTCCCCAGCATGAGTGGGGGGCACCCACGGTTTGGAGGATGCTCACAGGCAGTGGGCACCCTATGGGTGGGGCGGGCACCCATGGGTGCTGACCCCCCCCTCCCCCCCCCTCCAGGCGCCAACCCCTGCGAGCACTTCGGGCGCTGCGTGAACACCCAGGGCTCCTTCGAGTGCCGCTGCGGCCGGGGCTACGCGGGGCCGCGCTGCGAGAGCGACGTCAACGAGTGCCTGTCGGGGCCCTGCCGCAACCAGGCCACCTGCCTGGACCGCATCGGGCGCTTCACCTGCATCTGCATGGCCGGTGGGTGCTGGGGGGGGGCGCTGGGGGGGGCCTGGGGGGGTGCTGAGGGGGTCCTGGGGGGGTCCTGGGGTGCTGGGGGGGGATGGGGGGCTTTGCCTGGATCTGTATGGCCAGTGGGTGCTGGGTGGGTGCTGGGTGCTTCATCTGCATGGCTGGTGGGTGCTGGAGGGGGGGGGCAGCGGGGTCCTGGGGGGGTCTGGGGGAGTCTGGGGGGGCTGGGGGGCTTTGCCTGGATCTGCATGGCCGGTGGGTGCTGGGAAGGGCTAGAGGGGTCCTGGGGGGGGGGTCCTGTGTTGCTGGGGGGGGTCGTGGGGGGGGTCGTGGGGTGCTGGGGGGGCCGGGGTGCTTCACCTGCGTCTGCATGGCCAGTGGGTGCTGGGGGGGTCCGGGGGGAAGGTCCAGGTCCGGGCCTGGGTCCTGGGAATAGGATTAGGGTGCGGTTATGGGGTTTTGGGGGGGGGGCACCCAGGACAGGTGCTGTGACGGGCATGGGACCTGGCGGAGGAAGGGGGGGGCGGCACTGGTATGGGCAGGGGGGGTCAGGAGCCGGCGGCCCCCTCGCAGGTTTCAGCGGCCCCCTGTGCGAGCTGGAGGTGGACGAGTGCCAGAGCAGCCCCTGCGCCAACGGCGGCCGCTGCACCGACCTGGTCAACGGCTTCGCCTGCTCCTGCCCCCCCGGTGAGCACCCATGGGCGCCCATCAGCACCCATCAGCACCCACCCACCAGCACCCACCCATCGGTGCTCCTGGCTTTGGGTTCATTTGGATTTGGGGTGCTCCTGGTGTTAGGGGTGCTCTTGGGGTTGGGTTCATTTGGATTTGGGGTGCTCCTGGGGTTGGGTTCATTTGGGGTTGGGGGTCCCATGGGGTTGGGGTGCTCCTGGCCTTGGGGTCACTTAAATTGGGGTGCTCTTGGGGTTGAGGGGTGCTCGGGGGGTTGGTGTCCTTTGGATTTGGGGTGCTCCTGGCTTTGGGGTCATTTGGAATTGGGGTGTTCCTGGGGTTGGGATAATTTGTGGTGGAGGTCCCATGGGTTTGGGGTGCTCCTGGCTTTGGGGTCCTTTAAATTGGGGTGTTCTTGGGGTTGAGGGGTTCTCCGGGGGGTTGGTGCCCTTTGGGGTCGGGGTGCTCCTGGCTTTGGGGTCATTCGGGGTCCCGTCCAGGCTTCTCGGGCCCCACGTGCCAGACGGACATGGACGAGTGCGCCAGCACCCCCTGCCAGAACGGCGCCAAGTGCATCGACCGGCCCAACGGCTACGAGTGCCGCTGCACCGAGGGTGAGCCCGCACCCATGGGTGCTCCCAGACCCTGGCAGTGCCCGCCCTGCACCCATGGGTGGCCCCTGGCATTGCAAGCCCTGCTCCCGTGGGTGCTCCTGGCCCCTAGCGTTACAAACCCTGCTCCCATGGGTGTTCTTGACCTTCAGCATTGCCCACCCTGCACCCATGGGTGCCCCTCACCCCTGGCATTACAAACCCTGACCCCTGCCATCGCCCACCCTGCACCCACGGGTGCCCCTGACCCCTGGCAGTTCCCAACCTGCACCCACGGATGTCCCCTGGCATTACAAACCCCGACCCCTGGCATTACAAACCCTGCACCCATGGGTGCCCCTGACCCCTGTCTCCGCCCCCCCAGGCTTCGAGGGCGCCCTGTGCGAGCGCGACGCGGACGACTGCACGCCGGACCCGTGCCACCACGGCACGTGCGTGGACGGCATCGCCAGCTTCTCCTGCGCCTGCGCCCCCGGCTTCACCGGGTACCGCTGCGAGCTGCAGCTGGACGAGTGCCACAGCCAGCCCTGCCGCCACGGGGGCAAGTGCATCGACCGCATCGCCTCCTACCAGTGCAACTGCCCCCCCGGCACCGCCGGTAAGGGACGGGGTGGGGGGACTGGGGAGGTAGGGGGGGTGCCCGTCTGGGAGCGGGGTGGGGGGTGGAGGTGGTGGTGGGTCCCATCTGGGCGTGGGGTGGGGGCTGGAGGTGGTGGTGGGTCCCATCCGGGCACTGGTTGGGTGCTGGACGTGGCGTTGGGTCCCACCTGGGCACGGCGTGACACCATGGAGCAATCACTGGGTGCCGCCACGTCCCACCTGAGCACGGGACAAGAACCAGCCCAGGGAGGGGCCCACCTGGGTGCCTGGTGGTGCCCGGCCCCGTGGCGGGTTGGGTGCTGACCGCCCGCCACCCTTGGGTGCCAGGCGTCAACTGCGAGGTGAACCCCGACGATTGCGCCAGCGACCCCTGCGTCCACGGCGTGTGCCAGGACGGCATCGGCCGCTACGACTGCGTCTGCCAGCCGGGCTTCACGGGTGGGTGCTGGGTGCCCTCGGTGCCCATCGGGTGCTCGGCGGGGTTTGGGGTGGCCTCGTTGCTCTCCGGGTGTCACCACGGGGCTGTCACCCATGGGAAGGGACTTGAAGCAATGTCTGGTGCCAGTGCACCCACGGGTGCCCGTTTGGAGGAGCCATGGCACCCACCAGCCTCTGCTTGGGGTTGCGGTGTTGGGTGCCCACGTGGGGTGCCCCTGTTGGGTGCCCGTGTTGATTACCTGTGTTGGGTGCCCATGTTGATTACCCCTGTTGGGTGCCCACATTGGGTGCCGTCTTGGGTGCCCGTCTTGGGTGCTCCTGTTGATTACCCCCTTTGGGTGCCCCCATTGGGTGCCCACATCGATTATCCACATTGGGTGCCTCTCTTGATTGACCACGTTGACGACCCATCTTGGGTGCCCTGTTGGGTGCCCCCGTTGATTGACCACGTTGGGTGCCCCCGTTGATGGACCGTTTTGGGTGCCCCTGTTGGTTACCCTTATTGGGTGCACACACCGGGTGCCCCAGTTGGTTGCCCCATTGATCATCCACGCTGTGAGCCCCTGTTGGGTGCCGCCCCAATTTGGGTGCCCCACCGACACCCCCCCGACCTCCAGGCCCCCGCTGCAACGTGGAGATCAACGAGTGCGCCTCGAACCCGTGCCACGACGGCGGCACCTGCGTGGACGGCGCCAACGGCTTCACCTGCCTGTGCCCGCCGGGCACCCGCGATGCCCAGTGCCGCCCGGGCACCCTGCCCTGCCACAGCAGCCCCTGCGTCCACGGCACCTGCCGTGACCACGGGGATGGGTGAGCACCCACGCCACGCGGTGGGGCTGACTGGGTGCCTGAGGTGACCCACGGGTGTCTGGGTGGGTGCCTGGGGCTGTCCATGATGCCCAAGGGTGCCCAAGAGGGAGCCCAGGGGTGCCTGAAATGTCCGTGGGTGCACGTTGGGTGCTAAGGTTGGCCATGGGTGCACGTTGGGGTGCCCAAGGTTGCCCGTGGGTGCATGGTGGGTGCCCAGGGTCGTCCATGGGTGCCCTTGGGGGTGTCTGAGGTTACCCGTGGGTGCCTGGGGCTGTCCATGATGCCCAAGGGTGCCCAAGAGGGAGCCCAGGGGTGCCTGAAATGTCCGTGGGTGCACGTTGGGTGCCCATGGGTGCATGTTGGGGTGCTCAAGGTTGCCCGTGGGTGTACATTGGGGTGCCAGGGCTTGTCCGTGGCTGCCCCTCAGGGTGCTCGTGGGGGTGCCCGTGGGTGCCAATGGGGGTGTCCATGGGTGCTGGGGCTGGGTACCCATGGGGGTGCCAGGGGGTGCCGTTGGCCCCCCTCCCTGGCACCCCACACCCATATTTACCCCCCCCCCTCATCACAGGTTCTCGTGCGAGTGTGAGCCGGGCTGGGGGGGCCCCACGTGCGCCCAGCGGGGGGACGCCTGCGCCTCGCGGCCCTGCCGCCACGGGGGCACCTGCACCCCCCTGGGGGGGGGCTACCGCTGCGCCTGCCGCCAGGGCTACCAAGGTACGGTGGGGACACCTCGGGGACACCTTGGGGACCCCCCCCACTGCCCACCCCCTGATCGTGGCGTTGTCCCCTCACCCAGCCCGGGAACACCAGTGGGACACCCTGGGGACCCCCCTCCACGCACCCTGGGGACACCTCGTTGGCCCCTGGTCCCCATGTCCCCGGCTGTCCCCACCACATCCCCAACTGTCCCCACGTCCCCAAATGTCCCCACGTCCCCAGCTGTCCGCAACTGTCCCCTCCTGTCCCCCACGTCCCCAGCTGTCCCCACATCCCCCCCCCCCCACGTCCCCAACCGTCCCCAACTGTCCCCGTGTCCCCCCAGGTGCCCAGTGCCAGGTGGAGGTGGACGCCTGCGCCTCGGGGCCGTGCCGCAACGGGGGCACCTGCGTGGGCAGCGCTGGCACCCACCGCTGCCTCTGCACCCCGCCCTTCACAGGTGGGCACCCGTGGGTGCTGGGGGGGGCACGCAGGGCGCTGGGTGCCCGGTGGCTGCGTCCCGTGTCCTGATGGGTGACGGTGACCGTGCCGTGATGGTGCCACTGCGCTGGGTGCTGGTGGCCCCCATGGGTGGCACCGTGCCGGGTGCTGGGTCCCATGGGTGGGCCACATCCTGACGGTGTCCCCGCGGTGGCGCAGGGCGCGCGTGCGAGGTGGTCCTGGCCCCCTGCGCCCCCGACCCCTGCGACAACGGGGGCACCTGTGCCCCCACCGCCGACTACGGGGGCTTCACCTGCCGCTGCCCCCCCGGCTGGCAAGGTACCAGCACCCCGAGGTGCCCCTGGGTCCCTCCTGGCCACCCTGGGTCCTTCCCTGGTAGCTTGGGTTCCCCCCAGCACCCTGGGTCCCCCCCCCCAGCTTTTTTGGATGCCCCTATCCCCGCTGGGTCCCCCCGAAGTCCCCCCCACCCTTCTGGGTCCTCCCCCTCACCATCCCCAGCACCCCTGGGTCCCTTCCTCCCATCCCTTGGACACCCTTGGGTGTTCCCCCAGCACCCTTGGGTCCCCCACTCTGACACCCCTGGGTCCCTCCCCCCATCCCACATCCGTGTGTCCCTTTGGGCACCCTTGGGTGCCCCCAGCACCCCTGGGTCCCTCCCTCCCATCCCTTGGACACCCTCGGGTGTCCCCCCAACACCCTTGGGTCCCCCACTCCGACACTCGTGGGTCCCTTCCCCCTCCCACGTTTGTGCATCCCTTTGGGCACCCTTGGGTGCCCCCAGCACCCATGGGTGCCCATGGCCCCACCCCCCACCCCCAGGGGAGCGGTGCCAGGAGGATGTGGACGAGTGCGGGGCCAGCCCCTGCCAGCACGGGGGCACCTGCGCCAACCGCCCCGGCACCTTTGGGTGCCTCTGCCCCCCCGGCTACGGGGGGGGTGTCTGTGAGCACGACCTCGATGACTGCGACCCCGGTGAGCGGGACCCCCCCCCCCGAGGGGACAGGGGCTTGGGGGGGGGGCACAGAGGGACGGAGGGGGGTGGGGGGTGTGTCCGGGGGGGCGTATGGGGGTGCTACAGGGGGTGGGGGGGGCAGTTGGGTGCTGGGTGCGTTTTGGGGTGGCACAGAGGGGACACAGAGGGACGTGGGGGGGGGGGGTTGGGGGAGTGTGGGGGGGGGGCATGTGGGGGTGCTATGGGGTGGGGGGGGATGTTGGGGGACTGGGTGCGTTTTGGGGTGGCATGGAGAGGGGGCTGGGTGGGGAAGGGTGCATGTTGGGGTGCTGGGGGCGTTTTGGGGTGCTGGGTGCATGTTGGGGTGCCGTTTTGGGGTGTTGTGTGCATTTCGGGGTGCCGCGTTGGGTCTCTGTGCCCATTTTGGGGTGTCACATTGGGGTGCCATGGGACAGGGTGCAGGGAGTGTTTTGGGGTGCGGTGCACATTTTGGGGTGCTGCATTGGGCGCAATGGGGCAGGGTCAGGGTGCTGCTGTATTGGGGTGCCCTATAGGGGTGCAGGGAGCATTTTGGGGTGCTGCACTGGGGCTCTGTGCATATTTTGGGGTGTCACATTGGGGTGCTGTGCACATTTTGGGGTGCTGCGTTGGGGTGCCATGGGACAGGGTGCAGGGAGTGTTTTGGGGTGCTGCATTGGGGCTCTGTGCATATTTTGGGGTGTCACACTGGGTCCCATGGGGCAGGCTCAGGGTGCTGTATTGGGGGTGCCACGGGGCAGGGCGCAGGTGCCCTATAGGGGTGCAGTGAACATTTTGGGGTGCCCCCCCCCCCCCTCCAGACCCCTGCCTGAACGGGGGCTCGTGCCGCGACGGGGTGGGGGCCTTCACCTGCGCCTGCCCCCCCGGCTTCACGGGGCCAGCGCTGCGGCACCGAGGTGGACGAGTGCCGGGGGGGGCCCTGCCGCAACGGGGGCACCTGCACCGACTACGTCAACGGCTTCGCCTGCGCCTGCCCCCCCGGCTGGACCGGCCCCCGCTGCCAGCACGACGTCCCCGACTGCACCGACAGGTACGCCCAGGGGTGCTGCGCCCCGCCCCGTGGCACCCATGGGTGCCCACCGGGTGGCCCCAAGGGCAGCCGTGGGCGTGCGGAGTGCGCGGTGGTAGGTGAAGGTGGTGGCACCCATGGGTGGCCCCAGGTGGCCCTGAACCCAGCCATGGCCATGCAGCGTCCCCAGTGGTAACTGAAGGTGGTGGCACCCATGGGTGGCCCCCGGGTAGTCCCAAGTGCAGCTGTGGCTGTCTGGAGTGGATGGTGGTAGGTGAAGGTGGTGGCACCCGTGGGTGCCCCCAGGTGGTCCCAAGCGCAGCCATGGCCGTGTGGAGTACACGGTGGTAGGTGAAGGTGGTGGCACCCATGGGTGCCCCCCGGGTGGCCCCAAGGGCAGCCGTGGGTGTGCGGAGTGCGCGGTGGTAGGTGAAGGTGGTGGCACCCATGGGTGGCCCCAGGTGGCAATGGGTGGCCCCAAACCCAACCGTGGCCATGCAGTGTCCCCAGTGGTAGCTGAAGGTGGTGGCGCCCATGGGTGGCCCTAGGTGGCCCCAGCCGTGGCCATGCAGTGTCCCCAGTGGTAACTGAAGGTGGTGGCACCCATGGGTGCTCCCAGGTGGCCCCAAACCCAACCGAGGCCATGCAGTGTCCCCAGTGGCAACTAAAGGTGGTGGCACCCATGGGTGCCCCCAGACAGCCCCAAACCTCCCCCTACTCACCCCAGCTGCACCCCTGCCCATACAACCCCCCCCCCTTCACCCCTAATTGCTGCCCACCCCCAAACCTCCAGTGCATGCAGCACCCATGGGTGCCACGCAGCACCCATGGGTGCCACGCTCCCCCCCCCCCCCCCCCCCCCCAAAAAAAAATCCCTCCCCCCCCCCCAGCTCCTGCTTCAACGGGGGGACGTGCGTGGACGGCGTCGCCTCCTTCAGCTGCCGCTGCCCCCCCGGCTTCACGGGCGCCCACTGCCAGTACCCAGCCGATGGGTGCCGGGGGCAGCCCTGCCAGCGGGGGGGCACCTGCGTCGCCGCGGGGGGGTCCTACCGCTGCCTCTGCCCCCCCGGCTACACGGGAGCCCAGTGCCAGGTGAGCCCCGGGGTGCCGGGGGTGGGGTGGGGGGGTCCCTATAATTCGTCCCCATGTCACCCAGTGAGGGGTGGGTACACGCCCCCCCCCCCCCCCCCCAAAGCCTGGCACCCTGCGCACCCACCCTCAATAGAAATTGGGGTGTGGGTGCCCCCCCCCCCCCCAAAAAAAAAAAAAACTTGGGGTCCCAACACCCTAATTTCCCATTAAATGGGTGCAGGGGGTGCTCGGGCACCCCAAAACTTGGGCACCCCATGCCCCCCCCCCCCAATTCCCCA
Source organism: Cygnus atratus (assembly GCF_013377495.2). Taxonomy (NCBI): domain Eukaryota; kingdom Metazoa; phylum Chordata; class Aves; order Anseriformes; family Anatidae; genus Cygnus; species Cygnus atratus. The sequence goes on along the minus strand of NC_066391.1, from coordinate 18,910 downwards.
TAAGTGGGGTCCGTGCCCCCCCCCCCAAAAAAAAAATGGGGTCCCAGCACCCCGATTTCCTATTAACTGGGCACAGGGGGTGCTTGGGCATCCCAAAACTTGGGCACCCCACGCCACCCCCCCCCCAAACCGATTCCCCACAAGTGGGGTCTGTGCCCTCCCCCCCAAAAAACTTGGGGTCTCTGCCCCCCCCCCCCCAAAAAACCTGGGGTCCCAGCACTCCAATTCCCCATGGGCTTTGTGCAGGGGGTGCTCGGGCACCCCAAAACTCGGGCACCCCAACCCCCCCCAACCGATTCCCCACAAATGGGGTCTGTCCCCCCCCCCCAAAAAAAAATAAAAATGGGGGTCCATGCCCCCCCCCAAAAACCTGGGGTCCCAGCACCCCAGTTCCCCAGGGGCTGGGCGCCAGCAGCTGGGTCCCTTGGGTGCCCCCCCCAAACTGATATGTCGTCCCCGTCCCCCCTCCAGACCCTGCAGGACCTGTGCCAGCCCCCCCCGTGCCACAACGGGGGCCGGTGCCAGCAGGAGGGGGGGGCCATCACCTGCCACTGCCCCCCCGGCTGGGCTGGGACCCACTGCGACGTCCCCAACGTGTCCTGCGCCGTGGTGGCCGCCCGCAGAGGTCAGCGGGGGGCAGGGGTGGCTCCCAGTTTGGGGGGGCTGGGGGCACTGGGAGGTTACTGGGGGACTGGGAGGGGTGACTGGGGTGACTGGGAGGTTACTGGGGGGACTGGGTGGCCCCCAGTTTGGGGTGCCTGGGGGCACTGGGAGGGGTTACTGGGGGGACTGAGAGGTTACTGGGGACACTGGGTGCCCTCCCAGTTTGGGGGGCTGGGGGCACTGGGAGGGGTGACTGGGGGCACTGGGAGGGGTGACTGGGGGGACTGGGAGGTTACTGGGGACACTGGGCACCCTCCCAGTTTGGGGGGCTGGGGGCACTGGGAGGGGTAACTGGGGGCACTGGGAGGGGTGACTGGGGGGACTGGGAGGTTACTGGGGACACTGGGTGGCCCCCAGTTTGGGGGGGCTGGGGGCACTGGGAGGGGTAACTGGGGGCACTGGGAGGGGTGACTGGGGGGACTGGGAGGTTACTGGGGACACTGGGTGGCCCCCAGTTTGGGGGGCTGGGGGCACCGGGAGGGGTGACTGGGGGCACTGGGAGGGGTGACTGGGGGGACTGGGAGGTTACTGGGGACACTGGGTGGCCCCCAGTTTGGGGGGGCTGGGGGCACTGGGAGGGGTAACTGGGGGCACTGGGAGGGGTGACTGGGGGGACTGGGAGGTTACTGGGGACACTGGGTGGCCCCCAGTTTGGGGGGCTGGGGGCACCGGGAGGGGTGACTGGGGGCACCGGGAGGGGTGACTGGGGGGACTGGGAGGTTACTGGGGACACTGGGTGCCCTCCCAGTTTGGGGGGCTGGGGGCACTGGGAGGGGTAACTGGGGGCACTGGGAGGGGTGACTGGGGGGACTGGGAGGTTACTGGGGACACTGGGCACCCTCCCAGTTTGGGGGGCTGTGGGCACTGGGAGGGGTAACTGGGGGCACTGGGAGGGGTGACTGGGGGGACTGGGAGGTTACTGGGGACACTGGGTGCCCTCCCAGTTTGGGGGGCTGGGGCACTGGGTTGGGGCATCGAGCCCCACCACCTGCCTCAGCTCTGTCCCCCCCCCCATGGTGTCTTCCCCCCATCATGTGTCCCCCCCCGTTGTGCCCCCCCACCATTGTGTGTCTCCCCCCTTGTGTGCCCCACCATGGTGTCCTCCCCCCATCATGTGCCCCCCCATTGTGTGTCCCCCCCCATGTGTCCCCCCCCCTTATCCCCATGTCCCCCCCCTCGTGTGTCCCCCCCTCTTGTCCACCCATTGTGTCCCCCCCTTGTCCCCATGTCCCCCCCTATCGTGTGCTCCCCCCCCAGGCGTGCCGGTGTCCCACGTGTGCCACGGCCGCGGGCGCTGCGTGCCGGCGGGGGGGGGCCACCGCTGCCTGTGCCAGGGGGGGTTCGGGGGCCCCTACTGCCAGACCCCCCTGGACCCCTGCCAGCACAACCCCTGCCGCCACGGCGCCGCCTGCCGCAGCTTCGTGGGGGGGTACCACTGCGAGGTGGGTGCCGGGACCCCCACCCCCCCCCCAAAAAAAAAAAAAACACCCATGGGACCCCCCCCGGGTGGCAGGGGGGGTGGGAGGGGGCTTGGGAAAGCGGTGGTCCCGAGTGTCGCCGAGAGAGGTCGCGGGGTCGGAGCCGCTCCCACGGCACCCATGGGAGATTTTAGGGTGGGGGGGTCCCATGGGTGCCCCCTCCCTCCTGTGGGTGCCCTTTGGGGACACGGCGCCAAACTGGGGACACTGGGGGGCCTCCCAGTTTGGGAGGGCTGGGGGCGCTGGGAGGGGTTACTGGGGGGACTGGACACACCCATGGGTGCTGCCCTTGTTGAATGGGGTGTGTGGGGGGGGTGCCGGCCGCCGCGGGGGCACCCACGGGCGCTGGGGGGGGGCACCCACGGGCGCTGTCCCCGCAGTGCCCCCCGGGCTACACGGGCCAGGACTGCGAGCTGGAGGTGGCCGAGTGCCAGTCGCAGCCGTGCCAGCACGGGGGGACCTGCATCGACCTGCCGGGGGGCTACCTCTGCTCCTGCCCCCCCGGCACGCTGGGTGCGTGGCCCACACGTCCCCCTGTCCCCAATGTCCCTGCGACCCCGTGTCCCCACGTCCCTAAGTCCCTGCGTCCCCACATCACCACAGCCTCATGACCCCAAGTCCCCACTGTCCCCTTGTCCCTGCGTCCCCACATCCCAAGTCCCCGTGTCCCCAGGTCCCCTTGACCCCTTGTCCCCATGGACATCCGTCCCCAAGTCCCTGCGTCCCCACATCCCATTGACCCCTGTCCCCATGTCCCTATGTCCCCTCGACCCCAAGTTCCCCTTGTCCCCTTGTCCCCAGGTCCCCTTGTCCCCATGGACATCCATCCCATGTCCCCATGTCCCCTCCTGTGGTGGCACCACCGGGGATCCCCACGTCCCCTCCCATGACGCCACCTCCACGTGTCCCCATGTCCCCTCCTGGTGGCACCACCCAGGGTCCCCACATCCCATGGTGGCACCAGTGGGGGTGCCCGTGTCCTATCCCGTGATGCCACCACCCCATATCCCCACGTCCCCCCCGGTGACCCCACCACTCCCCATGTCCCCCCCCCCCCCCCCCGTGATGCCACCACCCCCATATCCCCACGCCCCCCCCGGTGACCCCTCCACACCCCATGTCCCCCCCCCCCCCCCGTGATGCCACCACCCCATATCCCCACGCCCCCCCTGGTGACCCCTCCACACCCCATGTCCCCCCCCCCCCCCGTGATGCCACCACCCCATATCCCCACGCCCCCCCCCGGTGACCCCTCCACCCCCCATGTCCCACGCTGACGTCCCCATCGTGTCCCCCCCACCCCCCCCCGCAGGCGTCCTGTGCGAGATCAACGAGGACGACTGCGCGGGGGGGCCGGGCTGCCAGCACAACGGCACCTGCGTGGATGCCGTGGGGGGGTTCACCTGCGCCTGCCCCCCCGGCTTCGGGGGCGCCCGCTGCGAGGGGGACGTCAACGAGTGCCGCCGCCACCCCTGCCACCCCCGGCACAGCCGCGCCTGCGTCCAGGGGGACAACAGCTACCGCTGCCTCTGCCGGCCCGGCTACACCGGTACGGGGGGGGGACATGGGGGGGGACATGGGGACATGGGGGGAGTTGGGGCACATGGGGCCATAGGGAGGTGGGGGCTATAGGGGATTATGGGGGGATATAGGGCCATGGGGACATGGGGGCTATAGGGGCTGCAGTCCAGGGGGACAACAGCTACCGCTGCCTCTGCCTGGCCCTGGCTACACCGGTATGGGGGGGGGGACATGGGGGGGGGACATGGGGGACATGGGGGGAGTTGGGGCACATGGGGCCATAGGGACAGTGGGGGCTATAGGGGATTATGGGGGGATATAGGGCCATGGGGGGGACATAAGCATATGGGGGGGGACAGGGACTTGGGGGGGGCTGGGGGGGACGGGGACATGGGGGGGGGGGTGGGGGACATGGGGCCATAGGGAGGTGGGGGCTATGGGGGATTATGGGGGGATATAGGGCCATGGGGGCTATAGGGGCTGCGTCCAGGGGGACAACAGCTACCGCTGCCTCTGCCGGCCCGGCTACACCGGTACGGGGGGGGGGACACGGGGGGGGCATTGGGGGGATCATGGGGGACATGGGGGGAGTTGGGGCACATGGGGCCATAGGGAGGTGGGGGCTATAGGGGATTATGGGGGGATATAGGGCCATGGGGGGGACATAAGCATATGGGGGGGGACAGGGACATGGGGGGGACTGGGGGGGCATGAGAGGATGTAGGGACATGGGGGGGCACATGGGGGGATATAGGGACATGGGGGGGACATGGGGGGGACATGGAGGACATGGGGTGGTATGGGGGACATAGGGACATGGGGGGGACTATGGGGGGGATATAGGGACATGGGGGGGCACGGGGGGGGCACGGGGGCGGGACATGGGGGGGTGGGGGCTATGGGGGGGCAGAGGGACATGGGGGCTATGGGGGATTATGGGGGGACAGAGACCTGGGGGGGCATGGGGGGTGGGGAGGCTGGGCGGGACATGGGGGCTATGGGGGGGGGACATGGGGGGGCTGGGGGGGGCATAGGGACATGGAGGGAACTACGGGGGGACAGGGACGTGGCGGGTTATGGGGGACAGGAACCTGGGGGGGGTGGTCCACATCCCCCTGACCCCCCCCACTTTGTCCTGTGTCCCCCCCCCTCCCCCCCAAGGCCACCGCTGCCAGAGCCCGGTGAACGCCTGCGAGTCGCAGCCCTGCCGCCATGGGGGGGGCTGCCAGCCCACCCCCGACACCCCCCCGGGCTTCACCTGCCGCTGCCCCCCTGTGAGTGACGGGGGGGGGGGGCTGGGGGGGGGACACGTGGGGGGGGCTGTGGGGGTGGGTGCCCCCATCCCATGGGGGTGGGTGCTGGGGGGCTCGGGGGGGGGGGGGGGCATGGGGCTGGGGGGGGGCTCATTCCATGGGATTGGGTGCTGGGGGGCTCGGGGGGGGGGGGGGGGCATGTGGCTGGGGGGGGGCTCATTCCATGGGATTGGGTGCTGGGGGGCTCGGGGGGGCCACGGGGCTGGGGGGGGGGCATTCCATGGGGCTGGGGGCTCAGGGTGCCATGGGGGTGGGTGCCCCCATTCTATGGGGCTGGGTGCTGGGGGGGGAGGGGGCTCGGGGGGGTGCCATGGGGGTGGGTGCCCCACCTCTGGGTGCTGGGGGGGCGGGGGTGGGGGGCTCGGGGGGAGGGGGGGTGCTCCACAGCCCCACCTGCTCCTGCCAGGGGCCTCTGGCTGCACCCCAGCAGGTGCCCCCCCCATCAATCCCCCCCCCGTGACCCCTGTTTTTTTCTCCCCCCCCCCCCCGCCTTTTTTTCCTTCCCCCCCCCCAGGGTTTCGGGGGCCCCCAGTGCTGAGCGCCGGGCCCCCTCCTGCCGCCACCTCTCCTGCGCCAACGGGGGCCACTGCCAGCCCCCCCCCGCCGGCCCCCGCTGCGTCTGCCCCCCCGGCTTCGGGGGTCCCGAGTGCCAGCAGCGGGTGCCCCCCCCCCAAAAAAACACCACCTGCCCGGCCTCCCCCTGCCTGCACGGCGGCACCTGCGCCCCCTCCCCGCGCCCCCCCTTCGCCCGCTGCCTCTGCCCCCCGGGTTTCGGGGGGGCGTGGTGCCAGGAGGAGACCCCCGCGACGCCCCCCCCGGCCTGACGGGTGCCCCCTGGGGGGGGGGTGCGAGGAGCTGGGGGGGGACGGGGTGTGCGACCGGCACTGCAACACGGCTGGGCTGCGGCTGGGACGGGGGGGACTGCTCGCTGCGGGTGGGGGACCCCTGGCGCCACTGCGCCCCCCCCCAGTGCCGGGGGCTCTTCGGCAACGGGCGCTGCGACGGGGGCTGCGACACCCCCCAGTGCCTCTACGACAACTTCGACTGCCGCCCGCCCCACCGCGCCTGCAAGTGAGTGAGGGGGGGGGGTCCCCGGGGGGGGGGTCCATCCTCACCCACCCCACCCCCAGACCCGTTAGGCACCCCCCCACCCGTGTGTGCGCCCCCCCCAGGTGCGTGCGTGGGTCCTGGGTGCTGTGGTTGGGTGGCTGGTGTGACCCCCCCCCCATGTCCCCTGTGTCCCCCCCGTGTCCCGTGTTCCCCCCCATGTCCCTATGTCTCCCCCCATGGCCCCCGTGTCTCCATGTCCCCATATCTCCTACGTCCCTATATCCCGTGTCTCCTTATGTCCCTCTATGTCCCTATGTCCCGTGTCCTCCCATGTCCCCACGTCCCCTCATGTCCCCACGCCCCCTCATGTCCCCACGTCCCTTTATGCTCCCCCATTGCCTTGTGTCCCCACGTCCCCTTATTGCCCCTACATCCCTTTATGTCCCCATGACCCCCTGTCCCCACACCCCCTCATGTCCCCACATCCCCTTATGCTCCCCCACCCCCTCGTGTCCCCACACCCTTTATGTCCCTATATCCCTTTATGTCCCCATGCCCTCCGTGTCCCTATACGTCCCCACACCCCTTCATGTCCCTATATCCCCTCATGTCCCCAGTGCCCCTTTATATCCCCACATCCCCTTGTGTCCCTATATCCCTTTATGTCCCCATGTCCCCATGCCCCCCATCCCCCCACACGCTCTCATGTCCCTATATCCCTTTATGTCCCCATATCCCCATGCCCCCCCATTCCCTCATGCCCCCTAATGTCCCCACGTCCTCTTATGTCCCCTATGTCCCCCTCATGTCCCTATGTCCCCTCATGTCCCTATGTCCCCTTATGTCCCTATATCCCTTTATGTCCCCATGCCCCCCCACCCCCTCATGTCCCTATGTCCCCTCATGTCCCTATGTCCCCTCATGTCCCTATATCCTTTTATGTCCCCGTGTCCCCATGACCCCCCCATGTCCCCACACCCCCTCATGTCCCTATATCCCTTTATGTCCCCACGCCCCCCTCATGTCCCTATATCCCTTTATGTCCCTGTGTCCCCATGACCCCCCATGTCCCCACACCCCCCTCATGTCCCTATATCCCTTTATGTCCCCATGCCCCCATGTCCCCACGCCCCCCCCATGTCCCCACACCCCCTCATGTCCCTATATCCTTTTATGTCCCCGTGTCCCCATGACCCCCCCATGTCCCCATGCCCCCTCATGTCCCTATATCCCTTTATGTCCCCATGCCCCCATGTCCCCACGCCCCCCCCATGTCCCCACACCCCCTCATGTCCCTATATCCTTTTATGTCCCCGTGTCCCCATGACCCCCCCATGTCCCCACACCCCCTCATGTCCCTATATCCCCTTATGTCCCCACGCCCCCATGTCCCCACGCCCCCATGTCCCCACGCCCCCTCGTGTCCCTATATCCCTTTATGTCCCCACGCCCCCCCCATGTCCCCACGCCCCTCATGTCCCCACATCCCTTTATGTCCCCCCACTTCCCCCCACCCCCCTGACCCCCCCTGCCCCCCCTGCAGCCCCCTGTACGCCCAGTACTGCTCCGACCACTTCGCCGACGGGCGCTGCGACCAGGGCTGCAACAGCGAGGAGTGCGGCTGGGACGGCCTCGACTGCGCCCGCCGTGTCCCCGAGGCGCTGGCCCGGGGGGTGCTGGTGGTGACGGTGCTGCTGCCCCCCGAGGAGCTGCGGCGAGCCAGCACCGCCTTCCTGCAGCGCCTCAGCGCCATCCTGCGCACCTCGCTGCGCTTCCGCCTCGACGCCGACGGCAACCTGATGATCCGGCCCTATTACCGGCCCCGCGGGAGGAGGAGGAGGCGCGAGGTGGACCCCCGAGAGGGGGAGACCCCCGAGGGGGAACACGATGAGGTTATAGGGTGAGTGGGGGGGGTGGGGGCGTGGGGGGGAAGGGGATGGGATTGGGGGTGGGGGGGACGTGGGATGGGATGGGATGGGTGACATGGATGGGGTGGGGGATATGGGATGGGATGGGGTGTGGTGGGGTGGGGGACATGGGGTGGGATGGCGTGGGATGGGGTGGGGTAGGGTGGGATGGGGGACATGGGTGGGCTAAGGATAGGATGGGATGGGGTGGGGGACATGGGTGATAAAGGGATGGGGTGGGATGGGGGACATGGGTGGGATGGGATGGGATGGGGTGGGATCAGATGGGGTGGGATGGAGTGGGATGGGGGACATGGGTGGGCTAAGGATAGGATGGGATGGGGTGGGGGACATGGGTGATAAAGGGATGGGGTGGGATGGGGGACATGGGTGGGATGGGATGGGATGGGAAGGGGTGGGGGACATGGATGGGGTGGGGGATATGGGATGGGGGCCATGGGTGGGATAAGGATAGGATGGGATGGGGTGGAGGATATGGGGTGGGGTACATGGGTGGGAAAGGGTTGGGATGGGGGATATGGGATGGGATGGGGTGGGGTGGGGTGGGGGACATGGGATGGGATGGGGTGGGGTGGGGTGGGGGACATGAGTGGGTTGGGATGGGGTGGGGTGGGGAATATGGGAAGGGATGGGGGCCATGGGTGGGATAGGGATGGGAATGGGGTGGGATGGGATGGGATGGACTGGGGGACATGGGATGGGATTGGGATGGGGAACATGGGTGGGATGGGATGGAGGATGGGGGTGGGGTGGGGTGGGACAGGATGGGACAATATAGAATGGGGTGGGGGACGAGGGTGGGATGGGGGGTATGGGATAGGGGGATATGGGATGGGATGGGATGGGGGCCATGGGTGGGATAGGGATAGGATGGGACGGGATGAGATAGAATGGGGTGGGGGGCATGGGATGGGATGGGGATGGGAATGGGAGACGTGGGTAGGGTTCAATGGGATGGGACGGGACGGGACGGGATGGGGGCCATGGGTGCTGGGTGCCATGGGGCCACGGGTGCTGGGTGTCACGGAGCATGGGGCCTCGGCTGCCGGTTCTCTAGGGCCACACGATCGTCACCCACTGGACCAGGGGGCTCACAGGGCACCGAGCGCCAAGAACCGGGGAACCCCGTGGGGCCGTGTCCCCGCTGCCCCCGGTGTCCCCGCTGACCGCGGTGTCCCCGCAGCTCGGTGGTGACGCTGGAGATCGACAACCGCCTGTGCTCGCAGGCGTCCGACAAGTGCTTCCCCGACACCCGCAGCGCCGCCGACTACCTGGGCGCCCTCTCCGCCCTCGAGCGCCTCCATTTCCCCTACCCCATCAAGGCCGTGCGCGGTGAGGGCCCCCCCGGGACAAGGGGCAGGGACCCCGAGGCAGGGGAGGGCCCCCCCCCCCCGGGGACAAGGGACGATGAGGGATGGGTGTCCCCAGTGGGATGGGTGTCCCCATGGTGCCAGCACCCCGATGGTGTCCCCAGTGGGATGGGTGGCTCCATGGTCCCAGTACCCTTATGGTGTCCCCAATGGGATGGGTGGCCCCATGGTGCCAGCACCCCACTGGTGTCCCCAGCACCCCGCTGGTGTCCCCAGCACCCAGGCGTCCCCGTGGTGCCACCGCCCTGACCGTCCCCATCCCGCAGGGGACAAACTCCCCGAGGAGCCGGACCCGGTGCGGCTGCTGCCGCTGGTGGTGGTGGGGGGCCTGATCCTGCTGGCCATCGCCGTGCTGGGGGTGCTGGTGGCGCGGCGCAAGCGGGAGCACAGCACCCTCTGGTTCCCCGAGGGCTTCAGCCTGGCCAAGGGCAGCAACAAGGACCGGCGCGAGCCCGTGGGGCAGGACGCCCTGGGCATGAAGTGAGGACTGGGGGGGCACTGGGGCAACTGGGGGGCACTGGGGTGGGGGGATGGGGGAGCTGGGGGGGTAGTGGGGCAACTGGGGGGCACTGGGGTGGGGGACTGGGGGAGCTGGGGGGGTACTGGGGCAACTGGGGGCTCACTGGGATGGGGGGATGGGGGAGCTGGGTGGCACTGGGGCAACTGGGGGCACTGGGATGGGGGGATGGGGGAGCTGTGGGGTACTGGGGCAAGTGGGGGGCACTGGGATTGGGGTGGGGGAGCTGGGGGGCATGGGGCAAATGGGGGGCACTGGGATGGGGGGATGGGGGAGCTGGAGGGCACTGGGGCAACTGGGGGGTACTGGGATTGTGGGGTGGGGGAGCTGGAGGGCACTGGGGCAACTGGGGGGTACTGGGATTGTGGGGTGGGGGAGCTGGGGGGCACTGGGGCAACTGGGGGGCACTGGGATGGGGGGATGGGGGAGCTGGAGGGCACTGGGGCAACTGGGGGGCACTGGGATTGTGGGGTGGGGGAGCTGGAGGGCACTGGGGCAACTGGGGGGCACTGGGATTGTGGGGTGGGGGAGCTGGAGGGCACTGGGACAACTGGGGGGCACTGGGGATGGTGGGGATGGGGGAAGCGGGGCGGGTACTGGTGCAGCTGGGGGTGCCCCACCCTGAGTGGCTGACACCTGCCCCCCCCCCTCCCCCCCAGGACGATGGGGAAGGGCGAGAGCCTGGTGGGGGAGCCCTCGGAGGAGTGGCCAGAGGGCACCTGCCCTGAGGCCAAGCGGCTCAAGGTACGGGGGGGGGGGGTCACCGGGAAGGGCACTGGGGGGGGCACGGGGTCTCGGTACCCCCCCCAGCAGGGCGTCCCCATAGCCCCAGCTTTGGTCTTGGTGCCCTCGTGGGCAGGGGTTCCAGCACCCCGATTCTGGGTGCCCTCATGGGAGGGGGGGTCCCAGAACCCCCCAGATCTTGGTGCCCCCATGGGTGGGGTCCCAGCACCCCCATGTCTGGGTGCTCTCATGGGTGGGGGTCCCAGCACCCTCGGTTCTGGGTGCCCACATGGGTGGGGGGTCCCAGAACCCCCCAGATCTTGGTACCCCCGTGGGTGGGGGGGTCCCAGCACCCTCATGGGTGGGTGGGGGTCCCGGCTCCCCACGCTTGAACACCCCCATGGGTGAACGAGGGGTCCCAGCACCTTCACCCCGGGCGTCTTCACGGGTGTGGGGGGGGGCCTGGGACCCCCGTACCCCAGCACCCTTGTGGGTGGGGGTCCCTCACTCCCATCCCCCCCCCCCCGTGACGGCGGGGGCCCGGCAGGTGGAGGAGGGGGGCGCAGAGCCCCAGGACCCCGTGGACTGCCGGCAGTGGACCCAGCACCACCTGGTGGCGGCCGACATCCGCATGCCCCCCACCATGGCGCTGACGCCCCCCCAGGGGGAGTTCGACTCCGACTGCGTGGATGTCAACGTCCGCGGGCCAGGTGGGGCAGCGGGGGGTGAAGAGGGGGGGGGGTGGCTGGGGGACCCCCATGGGGATGGGGGCGTTGTAGGGTCAGGTAGGATGGACGTGGGGCACGGGGGACCACCTATGGGTATGGGGGGGCATTGTAGGGTCAGGTAGGATGGATGTCGGGCATGGGGACCCCTATGGGTATGGGGGGGGCATTGTGGGGTCAGGTAGGATGGACGTGGGCCCTGTGGGGCCACCACAGGCATGGGGACACCGCGGACCTTGTAGGGCCACCATGGGGCCATCACGGGTATGGGGAGACACACAGGGCCAGGAGTAGGATGGGACGGGACGAGGGGGCTACCACGGCTTTTGGGGCCACCTGGGACCTGGTAGGGACTGACGTAGGGTCTGGCGGCCACTGTGGGCGTGATGGGGGTCCCCAAGGGCACCAGGAGACCCCCCTAGCACCCGGCCCCGGGTGTCCCCGCAGATGGCTTCACGCCGCTGATGCTGGCCTCCTTCTGCGGGGGCGGCGTGGAGGCCGAGGTGGCCGAGGATGAGGAGGGCGAGGACGCCTCGGCCGGCATCATCGGCGACCTCATCTGCCAGGGCGCCAGCCTGGGCGCCCAGACGGATCGCACGGGCGAGACCGCCCTGCACCTCGCCGCCCGCTACGCCCGCGCCGACGCCGCCAAGCGCCTCCTGGACGCCGGTGCCGACACCAACGCCCAGGACAACACCGGGCGCACGCCGCTGCACGCTGCCGTCACCGCCGACGCGCAGGGCGTCTTCCAGGTGGGGGCACCCGGCGTGGTCGTGGGGCACCCAACGTGGTTATGGGGGCACCCAACATGGTTATGGGGCACCCAGCATGGTTATGGGGCACCCAGCAAGGTCCTGGGGCACCCAGCATCATCATGGGGCACCCAACGTGGTTATGGGGCACCCAGCAAGGTCGTGGGGCACCCAACATGGTTACGGGGCTCCCAGCGTTGTCATGGGGCACCCAGCGTGGTCATGGGGCTCCCAGCAAGGTCAGTGGTTGTAGGGCATTGCCTGCTGTCATAGGGTCAGGGGGTGCCTCCATGGGTCAAGGGGGGCCTCCATGGGTCATGGGGTGCCACCATGGGTCATGGGGTGCCTCCATGGGTCAAGGGGGGCCTCCATGGGTCATGGGTGCCACCATGGGTCATGGGGTGCCTCCATGGGTCAAGGGGGGCCTCCATGGGTCATGGGGTGCCACAATTGGTCATGGGGTGCTTCCATGGGTCATGGGGTGCCACCATGGGTCATGGGGTGCCTCCATGGGTCATGGGGTGCCACAATTGGTCATGGGGTGCTTCCATGGGTCATGGGGTGCCACCATGGGTCATGGGGTGCCTCCATGGGTCATGGGGTGCCACTGTTGGTCATGGGGTGCCTCCATGGGTCATGGGGCACCCACCAAGACCACCAGGAGTTGGGCGCTGCCCCGATGAACCCCCACGTGCCCTGGAGCCCCCCCGTACTCCCCAGCTCCAACGACCCAACTGTGGGGCGCCCCCCTACCCCTAACTCCACCCCCCCCCCCAACTCCACCCCTCCCACCCCCCCCCCCGTCCCCCAGATCCTGATCCGGAACCGCTCGACCGACCTGGACGCCCGCATGGCCGACGGCTCCACCGCGCTCATCCTGGCGGCGCGGCTGGCGGTGGAGGGTCATGGTGGAGGAGCTCATCGCCTGCCACGCCGACGTCAACGCCGTCGATGAGACCGGTGGGGGCCACGGGGGGGGGGGGTACCCCAGAGGTGGTGGGGGGGGGGGGGGGGGAGGGGGCCTGGGAGGTGTCCTGGGATTGTCCTGAGGGGAGGGCTGAGGAGTGCTGGGGGTGGTATAGGGGGGGGCATGGGGGTCTGGGAGGGGTTCTGGGGGTTTCCATGGGGGTCTGGGGAGTCTGGGGGGGGCTGGGGAGGGGGGCTGGGGGGGCTGGGGCGGGGGCTGGGAGGTGTCCTGGGGCTGTCCGGGGGGGGTCTGGGGATGTCCGGGGGGGGGGGGTCTGGGGGTGTCCAGGGGGGGTCCTGGGGGTGTCCTGGGGGGGTCTGGGGATGTCCGGGGGGGGGTCTGGGGGTGTCCAGGGGGTGTCCTGGGGGTGTCCTGGGGGGGGCTGGGGAGTTCTGGGGGTGTTCTAGGGGGGGGCCATGTGAGTCTGGGGGGGGTTCGGGGGGTGGTCTGGGGGGGTTCTGAGGGTTTCCATGGGGGTCTGGGGTGTCTGGGGGGTGCTGGGGGGGGCTGGGAGGTGTCCTGGGGGGAACCTGGGGGTGTCCTTGGGGGACCTGGGGGTGTCCGGGGGGGTCGTGGGAGTGTCTGGGGGGTCCTGGGAGAGTCCATGGTGTTCTGGGGGGGGGGGTCCCAGTCTCACCCTCCCGTGACCCCCCCCAGGGAAATCCGCCCTGCACTGGGCCGCGGCCGTGAACAACATGGAGGCGACGCTGGCGCTGCTGAAGAACGGGGCCAACAAGGACATGCAGGACAGCAAGGTGGGGGGCGACCCCGCAGGGACCCCCGCCCCCAGTGGGGGCCCCGCAGCGTCCAGCTGCCCCCCAGCCCCCCATTCCCCTGGGGCCCGCTCACCCCACACCCCCAGGAGCTGCCCCATTGACCCCAAGAGGTGTCCCAGTGATCCCATTGATCCGAAGAGGTGTCCCATTGACCCTAGGAGACATCCCAGTGACCCCATTGACCCCGGGAGATGTCCCCATTGACCCTAGGAGGTGTCCCATTGACCCCGGGAGATGTCCCAGTGATCCCATGGACCCCAGGAGATGTCCCCATTGATGCCATTGACCCCAGGAGATGCCCCACTGACCCCAGGAGATGTCCCATTGACCCTCGGAGGTGTCCCAATGATCCCATTGACCCCCAGGAGATGTCCCCATTGATCCCATTGACCCCAGGAGATGCCCCATTGACCCCAACAGGTGTCCCATTGACCCCATTGACACCAAGAGGTGTCCAATTGATCCCGTTGACCCCAAGAAGTGTGCCATTGAACCCCTTGACCCCAGGCGATGTCCCAATGATCCCATTGACCCCAGGAGATGTCCCCATTGCTCCAGAGAGCTATCCTATTGACCCCAACAGACGGCCCCATTGCCCCAGCTGCTGCCCCATTGATCCCATTGACCCCAGGAGATGCCCCATTGATCCCATTGACCCCAATAGATGGCCCCGTTGCCCCCAGCTGCTGCCCCATTGATCCCATTGACCCCAGGAGATGCCCCATTGATCCCATTGACCCCAACAGACGGCCCCGTTGCCCCCAGCTGCTGCCCCATTGATCCCATTGACCCCAGGAGATGCCCCATTGATCCCATTGACCCCAATAGACGGCCCCATTGCCCCAGCTGCTGCCCCATTGATCCCATCGACCCCAATAGACGGCCCCATTGCCCCATCTGCTGCCCCATTGATCCCATTGACCCCAGGAGATGCCCCATTGACCCCAATAGATGGCCCCGTTGCCCCCAGCTGCTGCCCCATTGATCCCATCGACCCCAATAGATGGCCCCATTGCCCCAGCTGCTGCCCCATTGATCCCATTGACCCCAGGAGATGGCCCCATTGCCCCCAGCTGCTGCCCCATTGATCCCATCGACCCCAACAGACGGCCCCATTGCCCCATCTGCTGCCCCATTGATCCCATTGACCCCAATAGATGGCCCCGTTGCCCCCAGCTGCTGCCCCATTGATCCCATCGACCCCAATAGATGGCCCCATTGCCCCATCTGCTGCCCCATTGATCCCATTGACCCCAGGAGATGCCCCATTGATCCCATTGACCCCATCTGCTGCCCCATTGATCCCATCGACCCCAACAGACGGCCCCGTTGCCCCAGCTGCTGCCCCGTTGATCCCATCGACCCCAACAGACGGCCCCACTGATCCCATTGACCCCAATAGACGGCCCCACTGCCCCCAGTAGCCTTCCCCGCCGCCCCCCCCCTCATCCGCCCACCCCCCCCTCCCCGGTTCGCTCCCCCCCCCCCCCCCAGGAGGAGACCCCGCTGTTCCTGGCCGCCCGGGAGGGCAGCTACGAGGCGGCCCGCATCCTGCTGGAGCACAGCGCCAACCGGGACATCAGCGACCACCTGGACCGCCTGCCGCGGGACATCGGCCACCAGCGCCGCCACCACGACATCGTCCGCCTGCTGGACCACCACGGGGGGGGGCGCAGCCCCCCCGCCACCTCCGTGCCCCCCCCGGCCTTACTGGGTCCCCCCTCCGCCGCCTTCCTGCCCCCCAAAAAGAGCCGGCGGCCCGGGGGGGGCAAAGGGGGCGCCAAGGGGCGCAGCAAGAAGGCCGAGTGCCCCCCCGGGCTGGAGAGCTCGGTCACCCTGTCCCCCGTCGAGTCCTTGGGGTCCCCGTACGGCCCCAACCCCGCGTCCCCCGGGCTTTTCGGGGTGCCCCCCCCCGGGCTGGAGCCGCCGCCGGGGCCCCCCCCTTCCTTCGCCGTCGCCCTGGGGGTCGCGAGGCTGCCGGGGGGAGCCGGGGGTCCCGTCGTCCCCCCCCCGCCCTCCTCGGCCCGTTTGGTGGCCGTCCCCTACGAGTGGCACGGCCGAGGAGCCCCCCACCCCGGGCCGGGAGGGGGGTGCGGGCTGGGGGCCCCCCCGCACCCACCCCTGCCCCCTCCCCCGGGGCAAAGCTTCGCCCCCGCCCTGCTGCTGCCCCACGGCGCCGTGGGGCGCGGACCCCCGCCCCGCTCCCCCCAGGGCGGGGGGGGCGGGGGGGGGGCCCCCCCTTATTTCCCGGGGGGGGGAGAGGAGTACGGGGGGGCCTTCCTGGGGGTGCCCAGCGAGCACCCCTACCTCACCCCCTCCCCCGAGACCCCCGAGCCCTGGGCCAGCCCCTCGCCCCCCTCCCTCCCCGACTGGTCCGAGGCCACCCCCAGCCCCAACCTGCTGGCCCCCCCCCAGACCCAGCTGCCCCCCCCCCCCGCCCCCGCCCCCCGAGCAGGCCCCCCCCAAGAGGCAGGTGTTTGCCTGAGGGGGGGGGGAGCACCCCAAGGGCCCCCTCCCCAGCTTAGGGCCCCCCCCCCCCAGGTATGGGGATATGGGGACACCCCCACCGTGGGGCACCCCCGCCAGTGGGGACACCCCCAAGGGGACCCCCCCAAATATGGGGACCCCCCCCCATAATAGGGACCCCCCCAAGTATGAGGACACCCCCAAGGGGACCCCCGAGCATAGGGACCCCCACCCCCAAGGGGACCCCCCCCCAAAAGGGGGACCCCCCCCATAATGGGGACCCCCCCATAAATGGGGAACCCCCCCCCATAATGGGGACCCCCCCTATACAAGGGACCCCCCCATAATGGGGACCCCCCCCAGCACCCAAGTGCCACCCCCAGCGTGGGGACACCCCAGGGACCCCCCCCCCCACCATGGGGACCTTGGGACCACCCCCCCCCCCAGCCTAGGGACCCCCCCCATAAAGGGGACCCCCCCCAGCACCCAAGTGCCATCCCCCCCCCCCCCAAAAAAAAAAAATTATAACACATTTTTAAGCCCATTTTGGGGGGAAAAAACGTTAATTTCCACACTGCCCCCCCCCCATTGTGTCCCGGGATGCCCCCCCAGTCTGGGACCCCCCCCCCCATTTAGGGGACCCCCGCCCCCCCCATTTAGGCCCCCCCCCCCATGTCCTGGGACCCCCAATTTGGGGACACCCCCCCCCTTAAAGGACACCTCCCCTTGTGCCCCCCCCTTTATGCCCCCACCCCCCAATTATGCCCCTCCTCCCATCCCTTGCCCCCCCCCCCCCCCTTGAGCCTCCCCCCCATTTTCGGGCACTTCATCACATTCCAGCCCCACCCCCACCCCCCGGAGCCTCCCCACGCCCCCCCCCCCCACTGGCAGCTCACCCCCCCCCCCCGGGGGGGGGGGCACCATGGTATGACGTCACAGCGCCCCCCCCTTTTCCCTGCTTGGGCCCCGCCCCCTCGGGACACCCCCCGGGGCGGGGCCAGGCCCTGTACAGCCCCCCCCGCCCCCCCCCCCCCCAAATAAAAGGCTCGTGACCCCCCCCCCCGCCGTGTGCTCGCTGGGATCGCCCCCCCCCCCCCCTTTACACGCGCGTGTGCACGTGAAGCCCTTGCACACGCGTCCCTTGCACATGCAGCCCTCGTGCAACCCCCCCCTCCCGTGCACAGTTCCCCCTTGCACGTGGGAATGTTGCACGCCCCCCCCCCGCACACACACCCCTTGCATGCACACGTACACCCTTGCACACGCACACACGCACACCTTGCACACGCACCCTTTGCACACGCAACACTTGCAAGTTTTGCACGCACACCCCTCGCAAGCAGGGGCACCCCCCCCCCCTTGCATGTCCACCCCCTACAGGTGCATTTTGCACACCCTAGCCTTTGCACACCCACCCCTTGCACGTGCAACCTGTTGCACACTCGCTCCTCAGATGCATGCCCCATGCACAAATGCCCCTTGCACTGCGCATGTTTTGTGCATACACCCCTTTGCACGCCTGCCCCGTGCACATGAATTTTGCACACCCAACCCTTGCACACACCCCCTGTGCACAAACACCCCTTGCACCTGTAAGGTTTGCACACCCACCCCTTGCCAGCAGGTGCACCCCTGACACACCCACCCCTTGCACATGCAGTTTGCACATGCATCCTTGCACGCCCACCCCGTGCACACTCATCCATGCACAAACACCCCGTTGCACACACAGCCCGTGAATGCCCACCCAGTGCACACTCATCCATGCACAAACACCCCTTGCCACACACAGCCCGTGAATGCCCACCCAGTGCACACTCACCTATGCACAAACACCCCTTGCACACCCACCGCGTGCACACTCGCCCATGCACTAACGCCCCTCGCACACTTACCCCGTGCACACCCACCCATGAACACCCACCTTTTGCACACTCACCCTTGCACACCCATCCCGTGCACACTCACCCATGCGCAAACACCCCTTGCACACCCACCCTGTGCGCACGTGCCCTTTGCACCCTCACCATCGCACACCCACCCTGTGCACACTCACCCATGCACAAACACCCCCTTGCACACGCATTCCCCCCCTTGTCCCCCACCCCCGTGCACACCCACCCCTTGCACAAGCAGTTTCTCGGGGGGGGGAGGGGCAAGAGGGGGGGGTCTGGGGGTGCCGGGGAGGGGGGCACCATCCCCCCCCCCCCCCCTTTAATCCTCTCCGCGGCGGCTCCGGGGATTAGCGGGGGGTTGGGGGGGAGGGGGGGGGTTGGAACTGGTGGAACTGGTGGAACTGGGAGGGGGGAGGGGCGGGGCACGCCCCGCAGCGCCACCGCGCCCGGTGTCCCCCCCCCCCCGCCCCCCCGGGTCCCCAATGCTCCCCTCCCAGTGTCCCCCCAGTGCCCTCCCAGTGTCCCCAGTGCCTTCCCCAACGCCCCCCCCCAACGTCCCCACGCCCCCCCCGTGCCCCCCCCCCCCCCCCCCCCCCCACGTGTCCCCAGCCCCGGCCCCGCGTTGCCATGGCCGCTGGACAGGAAAATAGGGCACGGGGGGGGGGGGCGGGGGGGGCACGGCCACGGCCACGGGGGGAGGGGACACGGCCACGCGGGGGGGGGGACACGGCCACGCGGGGGGGATACCGGGGTGGGGAGGGCCACG